>NW_028261385.1:2000871-2102761 GCF_051295495.1 Thamnophis sirtalis
TCTTTTCTTTCATCCATCCATCCATCCATCCATCCATCCCATCATCCATTTCTCCTTCCCATTATCCCACCACCCATTCTGGTGTGGCCTGCCAGCTGCCAGTGGAGTTGGTGGCAGACTCGGAGGAGGGGGAGGTTGGGGAGGAACTTGGGCCGGCCCTGGAGCCTGGGGAAGGCCAGGGCTTCCTTCGGAGTCAGAGATAAGTGGGGACGAGGAACAGCTGGGGCCTGTTCCAGAGGCGCGCAGGCGCAGAGCTATCAGGAGAGGAGAACCCCTGAGGAACAGGGGCTGACTCGGGAGGAAAGGCACACAGGGATGCTGAGTGACCCCTCCCTGGCTGGGGAACGAATAGAAGCAAAAAGGGAGTGGTGCTCATAGGAGGCAACTGTTTGGATTTCTTTTGGAAGATTTGTTCGTTGTGATTCGTGTCTCAGACTGTTTGAGAATTGAATTTACAGCTCCTGGCCTGGCACTTATCCAAAGAGCTGATAAGGTCGGTACTTCAGTTAACGCTTGGAAGGATGATTGCCTCGACTTTTCTGTGTGTGAATGCCATGAATTCACAGTAGCTAAATAAAGAGGGTTTTTTCGGGACAAGGAGTCTCTTTCTTGATTCTGCTAAGGTTGGGTCAGAACACATTCATCCTTCCATCCATCCTATTATCCCTCCATCCCTCCATCCACGGGAGACATGATCGCAGTAATGCAGTGTCTGAGGGGCCGCCCCAAAGAAGAGGGGGGTCAAATTATTCTCCAAAGCACCAGAGGGCAGGACAAGAAACAATAGATGGAAACTAATCAAAGAGCGAAGTAACCTGGAATTAAGGAGGAACTTCCTAACAATGAGAACAATTAACTGGTGGAATCGAAGTTGCCTCCAGAAGCTGTGAGTGTTTCGTCACTGGAGGATTTTAAGAAGAATCTAGACAATCACTTATCTGAAATAGTAGAGGTTCTCCTGCTTTGAGTAGGGGGGGTTGGACTAGAAGACCTCCAAGGTCCCTTCCAGCTCTAATCTGATTCATTAATCACAGGTCAAAAGAAAAAGGTGAGCGGGCCGTAATATTTACCAATCTAATCTCTTTAGGGCACAAATACGAACAAGGTCAGATTCAAAGCACAGTCCTTTTGCAATCCCCAAAATTCTGGTGGAGGAGGGGGGGAAAAAACCCGACAAAGCGTTTGGCTAGAAACACAAAGGTAGGAGACCGTAATCGCGTTAAGCAGTGCAAAGGATCTTTTAAAACAGAACAAAAATTAACTGTTATCCGTGTGAACGAACCACAGGCGAAAAATCAAATACGGATGAGTTAATCTCTAGGTAGCAGCTTATCAAAGGCTTCTCAAATTAAGGATGTCTTTTTTTTCTGTCTTAAAGGGAAACTTCTTTGGCCTAGATTCATCGCTAATAAGACCAGTTTACTTGGGAGTGTGTGTGTGGGGGGGGGGGGTCAGAGTTTGCTACTGTTTTACTTGTCCCATGAAGTTCTCCCAGGCTGGTTTGCAACTCAGAAAAGACCAGCTCAGCAGAAGACAACTTCAATCTCCTGCATCTCGTTCCCAAAATCTCTTTTGTCAGCCATAGAAAGTGCCTGACGCACTTTCTATTCTTCTGCTATGCATTTTCTATGGTGGGGAAATGGGAGGGGGGGGGATTGTACGGAGTTTGATGCTATGTAGCCATAACAACATTCTTTCTAGAAAGCCAAGGTCATCCTTTGTCTCTGCACCTCTGCACCTGACTGGAACTGGATGGGTGGAAGGTGCCAGCATGGCAGCGGGAGATGGGACCATGGGATGGACTTGTGGATGTGGGGGGCAAGATCTTGAACTTTCAACTGGGTGGGGAAAACCGGGAAGCTTTCAGATTCAGGTTTTCCCAGATGTGCCAACGTGGCTCTCTTAATAAATTGGAACTTTGAGCAATACCATGGACTCTGATTTACTTTTGGGTGCTATTTGGAACCCTGATAATCTTATTTTTCTCTTGCATCTTCACCCTTCTCCAAAAGGACCACAAATAGAAACTCTGCTTTCCAAAACTCAGGATGACTTTATCCACAGACAACAGGTGGACCTGCTAAACCAGGATGGGATATGTAGTATCCACGTACATAAATACCCTTATCAGGAGAAGTGAGAGGTCCGAATTTGCGCTCAGGAGGGGAGAGTTGATGAGTCAGGGGCCAAATCCTAAACCCGGCCTGGAGCAGGAGTCTCTGGAGGGGAAGAGGAAAATCTGGCTTTGACAGGGGCTACGGCTCTGCCACGTTGGTTTTTTGCGTCTATATATATTTAAATATTTCCCACGTTAGGTTGCAAAGCTTGGCACGGCGGTCTGAATTTAGCAAAGCAGAATAATCATCGTTAGTTTTGGCTATTATTATTATTTTTCTTCTCCTTTACTACGGATGGCCGGTAGTTTTTACAAATGCTGCAAAAGCAGTTTATTTACAAGCAACGGCGATGAACAAACATGGTGCCAGGGACCTCTGTCAAGGCTCACCGGGGTCGGAGAACGGGGCAGGAATTGGGCCAAGGGGTCTCTTGTGGAATCCCATCCCGTCCCTCTCCTGGCTCCAGACCAAACGGGGGCGACCCTCCGCGGCCAACTCGCCACGCCCAACTCACCGCCGGACAATTTGAACAGTTCGATTTGATTATTTAAAATAAAACAAATACAAAATATTTTAGGTTTTTGTCGGTCACGTCATATCTGGTCCCTTCTTTTTGGCATCCTTCCTTTAAGGATTTTTATTCTTTAATATTAGTGCAACTCTAGTCCTGACGTGTCCTGCAGCCGAATCGGAGGAGGAGGAGGTGTGGGAATCAGAGTCAGCATCAAGGAAACCTGAGCGCTCCGAGGGGGAAGAGGGAATGGGGCTGGCAGAGAGAGAGAGAGACAGAGGGGGAGCCTGGCTGTCCATCAGCCCTCAGATGGAAATCAACAGCCTCCAGGTCTGGAGGTGGCTGATGGGGAAGAGGAGGAACAGCTGGGTCCAGTGCTTGATGCACAGATGCCCAGAAGGCAGAGGAGAGGAGAACAGTGGAAATCTATGGGCCGGTCCTCGGGACGAAAGAGCCATTGCTGCTGGAGAAGCCCCACCCGAGCTCTGGGCAGGGGGGCGGAGATGAACAGTTGTGGCAGACAAATATTCATCTCCCTGACGGATGGAGTTGCTAGCGTGCGGTGAGAGAGAAACTTTTTCCCGTGGCTGCTGGCACTCCTAGTAATGGAATTATTGATTTAAATACAGAGGGTTTCTTGCATTTGGGGAGCTGGGCGAGTTGGCCATGTTGCGTTCTCCTGCCGTGAGCTGACCTTGGCGAGTCGGCTGTGGTGAATTATCACAGGTAATATGATAACTATCATGACCCTATTACCCCGGGGCCAGAGAGGAGACAGGTGCTGGGCTTGACCAGCCTGGATCTTGGGACAAAAGAGTGTTGCCCTCTGGACGGTGGGCAGCCACACTCTGCTTTTGAGCCCAGTGGGCACGGATAAAGGGGAATATTTACAGCTCGGGGTTGAACTAATGAAGGGTCCTTGGTGCTCGCTCAGCTTGGTGGGCTTCTTAACAGACTTTTCCGTTGGCCAAACTAGATAACATCACCAGTCCTGATGACGTTACCTAGCTGGGTCACGAAACGCCTGCGGGAAAACCACCCCGGTATTGGAGAACCCCAGGGACCCTCCCCTGCAACGGGCATTTGGAAGCCGAGATCTGAAGTTACAGGGCCTCTTAATTTGCAAATGCCGGCGAAGACAAGAGCCCAACGCAGGTCAAGGTTGAAGAAACCAAGATTCCCACCGTGAGCAAGCCTGATTCCTCCACGTTGGGAGGGTTTTGGCGTTCCGTGAGTAGGGAAGGCTGTGGTACTTCGGAGTAAGGGGAGCTCTGATTCTATGCTACATTTTCCTTCCCCACCCCACCATGTTTTAGTGGCCACCACTGTTTCATTTCAGCCCCCCCCGCGTAATTCCATGTTTGCCATGGATTCATGCTGGGCAATTCCTCTTTTAGCGGGGGGGGGGGGAACCCTCAAATAAATAAATACAAAAATCTCCTGTTCTCCTCCTCCCCTTCTTATTCAGCTTCCCCTGCTCCCCAAATAAAACCCTTTTCATTTTTCTGGCCAGGGGTTCTCTTCCTTCTTCATTCAGAGGCCTGTGCCTGAAACAAAATCTGTCCTCTAGAGCAGTGTTTCCCAAACTTGGCAACTTTAAGACTTGTGGACTTCAACTCCCAGAATTCTCCAGCCAGCAGAGCTGGCTGGAGAATTCTGGGAATTGAAGTCCACAAGTCTTAAAGTTGCCAAGTTTGGGAAACACTGCTCTAGAGACCCCTTAAGAGTAGAGATATCTGGACCTTAGCAACTTTCAGACCCGGGGGAATTCTGGGAGTTGAAGTCCTCAGATCTGAAGGTCGCCAAGGTCAGAGGGCTCTGCCCTACGGCATCCTCAAGCCGAACCACCCACCCGTCTCTGGAACCATTATGGGCGATTCTTGAACCCCGTCCTGAATTCCCACGAGATAAGCAAACTTTTCCTGTACACAGCACCTCCTCAGCTCACTTACTACAGTTTGAACACAAAAGGAACACAAATAAAGAGAGAAAGAGAGAAAGAGACGGAAGAGGGTCTTAAAATGGTTAATATCGTTATTAAATCTTTTTAAGGGATATTTTTTTTTTTTTAGTTTTTTGTCTTTTTTTTGGTTTCTCCTGACTTCTAATGAACACGAAGAGTTGCACGTCCTACCATAGGAGGAAGCAATGGCTGTTAGGTTTTACAGTTATCATGGAAGGCGCCGGTCGCCCTGGGGCTTGGCCTGGCGCTCCCCCTCCCGCCCCGCGCCCCCCTCCGGTTACTGGATGTGGCAGGCAGTGGAAGAGGTGGCTTGACAGCACATGCAGGTGGGGTTGACGGACTTGGGCGGGATCAGGTCGAGGTCCTCGTCGTCGGGGATCTCGTCCAGTCGGTAGCCGTCCTTGAGGAGTTGGATGTTCAAATCCTGGTTAATCTGCTGCAGGCAAAGAGACAAGAGGTCAACCCACCAACCGTCCACCTCACCCCCCACCTGGACCAGAATGGGAGGTGGTTGTGGCCCGCCAGCGGCGGCTTTGTGTGGTCAGTAGCAGAGGTGGGTTCCTACCGGTTCGCACCGGTTCGGTAGAACCGGTTGGTCAAATCTACCGAACCGGTTAGAAGAGGTTCCACCAGTGGACCCGGAAAGCAGGCCACACCTACAGAAGAGGGTCCAGAATTTGTTTGAAACCCACCACTGGTCCTTGGATATGATTATTCTACACTATCATGCTCCTATTTATAAAACTCAGGGCCTCTGTGAAAGGTAAGGATGACTCCTGCGTTTGTGGTGCAATCAGAACATTGCGTGTGTTGAAGTTGTTTTAATACAGTGTTTCTCAACCTTGGTGACTTTAAGTCCTGTGGACTTCAACTCCCAGAATTCCCCAGCCAGCTGTGCTTCAACAGAGAAGGGACATAGGGTAGAAAACATTCTGCAGCCCAAAAGGCTCCAGACCCATTTGCACCACTCAGGTGACCCTGAGGACACAGAGAAACTCCAAGTGGCCTCAACGGCTCTCTAAAAAAATGCAAATGACCAGCTGTCCGCAAGGAATATAAAACCCTTCCATTCCCCTCCATCCAGTCAGAGCTGAAGAAGCTTCTTGGATGAGACGCAAAGAAAAACCTTCAAAGAAAGGTTTTCTTCAAAGAAAAACCAAGAAAACCCAGTTGCCTCTTGAAAAAGCACCTTTGGGACGTCCATGACCTGGATGAATGAGCATCTCTACAGACCTTTAGCTACGCAATTTGGGATGAAGACCCTTGGAATGGGGTGGGAGAAGGAATGGATTTCCAAAGGGAAAAATATTGCAGACTGCAGGAACCATTTTCACCACTCAGGTGACCCTGAGGACAGAGATAAACTTCCAAGTGGCCTCAAAAACCCTCTAAAAGGAGGCAAATGACCAGCTGCCTGCAAGGAGAATAAATCCTTCCCTTCCCCACCATCCAGTCAGAGTGGAGGAAGCTTCTTGGATAAGAAGCTAAACATCTTGAAAAGAAAAAACAAGAAAAGTCCATTTGCCTCCTGAAAAGCTCCTTTGAGACAACCACGACCTGGAGGACTGAGAATTTCAACAGACCTTTAGCCATATGCTTTGGGATGAAGACCCTTGGAATGGGGTGGGAGTAGGAATGGATTTCCAGAGGGAAAAAATTGCAGACTACGGGAACCATTTGCACCACTCAGGTGACCCTGAGGACAGAGATAAACCTCCAAGTGGCCTCAAGGACCCTCTAAAAGGAGGCAAATGACTAGCTGTCCGCAAGGAGTATAAATCCTTCCCTTCCCCACCATCCAGTCAGAGCTGAAGAAGCTTCGTGGATGAGAAGCAAAGAAAAATCTTCAAAGAAAAGTTTTCTTCAAAGAAAAACCAAGAAAGTCCAGTTGCCTCTTGAAAAAGCACCTTCGGGACATCCATGACCTGGATGAATGAGCATCTCTACAGACTTTTAGCTATACAATTTGGGATGAACATCCTTGGAATGATGGAGTAGGAATGGATTTCCAGAGGAAAAAATTGCAGACTACAGGAACCATTTGCACCACTCAGGTAACCCTGAGGACAGAGATAAACCTCCAAGTGGCCTCAATGACCCTCTCAAAGGATGCAAATGACCAGCTGTCTGCAAGGAATATAAATCCTTCCCTTCCTCACCATCCAGTCAGGGCTGAAGAAACTTCTTGATGGGAGAATCTCTACAGACTTTTAGCTATGCAATTTGAGATGAAGACCCTTGGAATAGTCTGGGAATAGGAATGGGTTTCTAGAGGGAAAAATTGCAGACTACAGGAACCATTTACAACACTCGGGTGACCCTGAGGACAGAGATAAACCTCCAAGTGGCCTCAAGGACCCTCTCAAAGGATGCAAATGACCAACTGTCTGCAAGGAACATCAATCCTTCCCTTCCCCACTGTTCATGTAGAGCTGAAGAAGCTTCTTGGATGAGAAGCAAAATATCTTCAAAAGAAAAAAAAAATAAGAAAGTCCAGTTGCCTCTTGAAAAAAGCACCTTTGGAACAACCAGGACCAGGATGACGGAGACTCCCCGTAGACAGAGAGAAAGCCAAGTTTATTCTTGATGAGACGCAAAGGGATGGAAACGGACTCACCTCAGCTGAAGAATACCCCGAAGAGGAATATCTGGACATGTCAAAGTCGTCATCACTGCAAAGGAAGAGAAGACACAATGGGGGGGAGGCACCTCCAGCAATCAAAAGAGCATATTGAGTAGCAAAATGTTTTTTTATTTTATTTTCACAGATAAGGAGAGAATGGCGCTATGGGACCCACCAGGCTGGATCTATTTGGGGTCTCTATGAACGTAACCATCAGCCTCTATATCACTTGCTGCCATAGTAACGGGGAGGGTGGGGTTTTTCGGTATTTGGGAGGGGAATTGTGCTGGTGGAGAGATCTCGAAGAAGGAGTTTTGTTCTCACCACCTTCTGCGCATGCTGAAGGATCGTGTTCGGGTTTGGTCAAGGCCAACCGTCTCTGCATACCGGCTGGATGAGGCCACCTGAAGATGCACCCCACATGACACCCTTGGGGGCTGGAGATTGGATATTTAGCTTGGGGTTGTTGTTGGGGGGGAGGGATTTGGGTAAACGTTTGATATGTACAAGTTCACGCCATTTAGCCTCAGATCTTGCTTTACTTTCACTGTTATCACTTCATAGCCAGTAAAAGTACCTTTACTCTAAAACAATGGAGTTTGGGGGCTTTCCTTTCTTGTCCATTGAATAGCAACAGCAATAGCAGTTAGACCTATATACCGCTTCATAGGGCTTTCAGCCCTCTCTAAATGGTTTACAGAGTCAGCAAATCGCCCCCACAGTCTGGGTCCTCATTTTACCCACCTTGGAAGGATGGGAGGCTGAGTCAACCTTGAGCCGGTGAGATTTGAACCGCCGAACTGCAGATAGCAGTCAGCTGAAGTGGCCTGCAGTACTGCAGTATTGCACTCTACCCACTGCACCACCTCGGCTCTTTTTTGAAGGAGGCCCGTGTGACAGTAACTGTCCTATCACCAGGAAGTCACAGAGAAGAGGGGGGGGGGCAGCTTATTTTCTAAAGCCCCTGAAGACAGGAGAAGCAAAGGATGGAAACTAATCAAGGAGAGAAGCAACCTAGAACTAAGGAGAAACTTCCTGACAATGAGGACAATCAACCAGTGGAACAGCTTCCCTCTAGAAGTTGTGGGCTCTCCATCACTGGAGTCTTTCAAGAAGAGATTGGATAACCATTTGATTGAAATGGTACTGGATCTCCTGCTCGAGCGGAGGGTTGGACTAGATCTACATGGCCTAGGACCCGGATATCTACGAGACCGTCTTTTGCCGCACACCTCCCTAAGACCGATAAGATCGCACAGGATGGGCCTTCTCCGCCTGCCATCAGCTGAACAATGCCGGCTGGCGACGCCTCGGAGTAGGGCCTTCTCTGTTGCCGCTCCGGCCCTATGGAATGAGCTACCCCCAGAGATCCGGACCCTTCCCACTCTCATGGCCTTCCGAAAAGCTATCAAAACCTGGCTATTCCAGCAGGCCTGGGGCTGTTGACCTCTGGATTGAGGTCCAGCCCCGCTTAGACTGGGTGCGTGGTGTGTTTCTTTTAAATTTGTTGTGTTTTATTTGTTTTCAATCTTTCTTAATATTTTTATTTCTGTAAGCCGCCCGGAGTCCTCCGGGATTGGGCGGCCTATAAATTTAATAAACAGTAAACAATTTAATAAACAATCTCTAAGGTCCCTTCTGACTTTTCTATCCTCTAAGTCAGTGTTTCCCAACCTTGGCAACTTGAAGATGTCCGGATTTCAACTCCCAGAATCCCCCAGCCAGCATTCGCTGGCTGGGGAATTCTGGGAGTTGAAGTCCGGACATCTTCAAGTTGCCAAGGTTGGGAAACACTGCTCTAAGTAACATAATTCCATAGGTGTGTTTTGTGATGGCATATCTACCTGTCTGTGTCCAGAGCCACCAATGGTTTTTCATCAGGACTTTGATCTAATGAGGAGTAGCCTTTATTCGGAACGACCAGCCTGAAACGATAATAATAATAATAATTTTAAAAAGGAACATTATACGGACTGTCACGTGGAAAGGCTCAAATGTAGAATAATAGGAGGTGGAAAAAACGGTGCTTTGAGTTTCAGGTTAGGCAAAGATAGGCAAAAATAAAAGCCGAATAAAAATCACACACACTCACACATACATATAGGTTATACAAAGAACTTTCTCATATTACAAAGTTAGAGACAATCAGAAGGAAAAGTCTCCTTCGTTGCTACAGGTAGTTTTTAACTTACAACCGTATTGTTTAGTGACCGTTCCAAGTTACGACGTCACTGAAAAAAGGGACTTATGACCGTGGCTCACATTTATGACCCTTGCAGCACTCCCAATGTCATGGGACCAAAATCCAGAGGCTTGGCAACTGGCTTGTACTTATGACGGTGGCACCGCCGCAGCGATTTCCGACAAGCAAAGTCAGCAGGGGAAGCCAGGTTTGCTGGATGGTTCACCGACAAAACTGCGCCCGGCTAAACCGCGTCGCTGACGTCATCAACAGGGCGACAACAGCGCGGAGACAGAAGCACGCTGTAAACCCTAAACCTAAAATTAAGCCCTAAACCTAAACCTAACCCCCCTAAACCTAATCCTAAACCTAACCCTAAACCTAACCCTTAACCTAACCCTAAACCTAACCCTAAACATAATCCTAAACCTAATCCTAACCCTTAACCTAATCCTAAACCTAATCCTAATCCTTAACCTAACCCTAAACCTAACCCTTAACCTAACCCTAACCCTAACCCTTAAGCTAACCCTAAACCTAACCCTTAACCTAACCCTAACCCTAACCCTAAAGCTAACCCTTAACCTAATCCTAAACCTAATCCTAACCGTTAACCTAACCCTAACCCTTAACCTAACCCTAACCCTAACCCTAAAGCTAACCCTAAACCTAATCCTAAACCTAATCCTAACCCTTAACCTAACCCTAAACCTAACCCTTAACCTAACCCTAACCCTAAAGCTAACCCTTAACCTAATCCTAAACCTAATCCTAAACCTTAACCTAACTCTAAACCTAACCCTTAACCTAACCCTAACCCTAACCCTAACCCTAAAGCTAACCCTAAACCTAATCCTAACCCTTAACCTAACCCTAAACCTAAGCATTGTTGCCAAGTGCTGCAATGCTGTTAGTCCTTGACATACAGCTGCAATTGAGCCCAAAACCTCTATTGTTAAGTGAGAAATCTGGTCTTAGTGAGTTTCACGAGCCGTTTGACGACTTTTCCTGCCACCGTTGATCAATCGGGAAGCCCGTTGTTAAGTGACATCGGCTTCCCCGTTGACGTCGCTTGTCAGAAAGTCACAAAAGGGGACACAGCAATGGACGTAAGTGTGAACCGGATGCCAAGCCGCTGAATTTGGATCACCTGACCGAGGGGATGCTAGAAGGGTTAAAAAGTGTGAAAAACATTCACAGGTCACATTCTTCATTGCTGTTGCAACTTTGAACGATCGCTAAATGAACTGTGGCTGTAACCCGAGGACTACCTGTAAAAGGAGCTTAGGAAGGACTTTGTGCGTCCTTGACTTTCAGCCTGTCATCCTCCCACAGAAGACACCAGCCTGGGGATAAATACGAGCTGAAAAGATGCTGGCATGTGTGTCAAAAGGGATTATGCAAGTCTCATAAATGTATTTATTTAGAGCAGTGTTTCTCAACCTTGGCAACTTGAAGATGTCCGGACTTCAACTCCCAGAATTTCCCCAGCCAGCGAATGCTGGCTGGGGAATTCTGGGAGTTGAAGTCCGGACATCTTCAAGTTGCCAAGGTTGAGAAACACTGATTTAGAGAGTTTTATAAGACCTCGTGCAAAATTTTTACACTGGGGTTGCTCGCCTTTTTTCGTGATTTGATTTGATTTATTGTTTGCTTCCGTTAAGTGCAACCCGGAGTCACTTTATTTAAATTGGCTCTAACAACCCACGAAATAAAAATTAAATAGAATATAATCTAGGCGCATCCTGCTGAGAGCATCACGCAAGCAGCCACGGTCTAGCCCACGACTCAGGAGTGAGCTGCGGGCCACAGGATGGGAACCCCTGGATTAGAATCCCAACCTTTCCTTACGGGGCCGGGAGTGCTCACATGAGTGGGGACCGAAGCGCACACAACACCCACATGACCCGGTTGCGAATAGTCCGGGGCCCAGTTGTAGAAGCACCAAGCTTCTCATGTGGAAGTGGCACCTACCTTGTCCGAGCCATGACGTTGGTCTTCTTGGGTTGTTGGTTAACCGGGCTCCCCATGGTGCCATTTTTCAGGGACCCCTTCCGAACCAGCTCTCGCTGTTTCTCTGCAGGGCAAAGACAGAGACGGAGAAAGAGAATTAGGCAAGGCAGCCTATCCTATAGAAGTCATCTTCAGGGCAATAGGAGGAAGAGTTCGGCCGGGGAATGCAAACACAATTATCTGGAGGTGAACAATGTTGAGTCCTTGGGGTTATGATCAATGTATAACAAATAATAAACTATTAACAATACAATAACAAATAACCACCCTTTCCCCAAAACAAGACCTATCCTGAAAATAAGACCTAGCATGCAGGTGTGTAACATCTGCCCACTCCAGGGGAAAGATACTGCAAAATCTCCATTTCCTTCCCACTCCAGGGGAAAGATATTGTAAAAATCCCCATTCCCTCCTCGCTCCAGGGGAAGGATTCTGCAAAATCCCCATTCCCTTCCCACTCCAGGGGAAGGATACTGCAAAAGCTCCATTCCCTCCCCTCTCTAGGGGAAGGATTCTGCAAAATCCCCATTCCCTCCCCACTCCAGGGGAAGGATACTGCAAAATCCCCATTCCCTCCCCACTCCAGGGGAAAGATACTGCAAAATCCCCATTCCCTCCCCACTCCAGGGGAAGGATACTGCAAAATTCCCATTCCCTCCCCACTCCAGGGGAAGGATATTGCAAAATCCCCATTCCCTCCACACTCCAGGGGAAGGATACTGCAAAATCCCCATTCCCTCCCCTCTCCCGGGGAAGGATACTACAAAATCCCCATTCCCTCCCCACTCCAGGGGAAGGATACTGCAAAATCTCCATTTCCTTCCCACTCCAGGGGAAGGATACTGCAAAATCTCCATTCCCGTCCCACTCCAGTGAAAGGATACTGCAAAATCTCCATTCCCTCCCCACTCCAGGGGAAGGATACTGTAAAATCTCCATTCCCTCCCCACTCCAGGGGAAGGATACTGCAAAATTCCCATTAACTCCCCACTCCAGGGGAAGGATATTGCAAAATCTCCATTCCCTCCCCACTCCAGGGGAAGGATATTGCAAAATCCCCATTCCCTCCCCACTCCAGGGGAAGGATATTGCAAAATCCCCATTCCCTCCACACTCCAGGGGAAGGATACTGCAAAATCCCCATTCCCTCTCCACTCCAGGGGAAGGATACTGCAAAATCCCCATTCCCTCCCCATTCCGGGGAAGGATACTGCAAAATCCCCATTCCATCCCCACTCCAGGGGAAGGATACTGCAAAATCCCCATTCCCTCCCCACTCCAGGGGAAGGATACTGCAAAATCCCCATTCCCTCCCCACTCCAGGGGAAGGATACTGCAAAATCCCCATTCCCTCCACACTCCGGGGAAGGATACTGCAAAATCCCCATTCCCTCCCCACTCCGGGGAAGGATACTGCAAAATCCCCATTCCCTCCCCACTCCAGGGGAAGGATACTGCAAAATCCCCATTCCCTCCCCACTCCAGGGGAAGGATACTGCAAAATCTCCATTCCCTCCCCACTCCAGGGGAAGGATTCTGCAAAATCCCCATTCCCTCCCCACTCCAGGGGAAGGATACTGCAAAATCCCCATTCCCTCCCCTCTCTAGGGGAAGGATACTGCAAAATCTCCATTTCCTTCCCACTCCAGGGGAAGGATACTGCAAAATCCCCATTCCCTCCCCTCTCTAGGGGAAGGATACTGCAAAATCTCCATTTCCTTCCCACTCCAGGGGAAGGATACTGCAAAATCCCCATTCCCTCCCCACTCCAGGGGAAGGATACTGCAAAATCTCCATTCCCTCCCCTCTCTAGGGGAAGGATTCTGCAAAATCCCCATTCCCTCCCTTCTCTAGGGGAAGGATACTGCAAAATCCCTATTCCCTCCCCACTCCAGAGGAAGGATACTGCAAAATCTCCATTCCCTCCCCACTCCAGGGGAAGGATACTGCAAAATCTCCATTCCCTCCCCACTCCAGGGGAAGGATTCTGCAAAATCCCCATTCCCTCCCCACTCCAGGGGAAGGATACTGCAAAATCCCCATTCCCTCCCCTCTCTAGGGGAAGGATACTGCAAAATCCCCATTCCCTCCCCTCTCTAGGGGAAGGATACTGCAAAATCTCCATTTCCTTCCCACTCCAGGGGAAGGATACTGCAAAATCCCCATTCCCTCCCCACTCCAGGGGAAGGATACTGCAAAATCTCCATTCCCTCCCCTCTCTAGGGGAAGGATTCTGCAAAATCCCCATTCCCTCCCTTCTCTAGGGGAAGGATACTGCAAAATCCCTATTCCCTCCCCACTCCAGAGGAAGGATACTGCAAAATCTCCATTCCCTTCCCACTGCAGGGGAAGGATACTGCAAAATCTCCATTCCCTCCCCACTCCAGGGGAAGGATTCTGCAAAATCCCCATTCCCTCCCCACTCCAGGGGAAGGATACTGCAAAATCCCCATTCCCTCCCCTCTCTAGGGGAAGGATACTGCAAAATCCCCATTCCCTCCCCTCTCTAGGGGAAGGATACTGCAAAATCTCCATTTCCTTCCCACTCCAGGGGAAGGATACTGCAAAATCCCCATTCCCTCCCCACTCCAGGGGAAGGATACTGCAAAATCTCCATTCCCTCCCCTCTCTAGGGGAAGGATTCTGCAAAATCCCCATTCCCTCCCTTCTCTAGGGGAAGGATACTGCAAAATCCCTATTCCCTCCCCACTCCAGAGGAAGGATACTGCAAAATCTCCATTCCCTTCCCACTGCAGGGGAGGGATACTGCAAAATCCCCATTCCCTTCCCACTCCAGTGAAAGGATACTGCAAAATCTCCATTCCCTCCCCTCTCTAGGGGAAGGATTCTGCAAAATCCCCATTCCCTCCCCACTCCAAGGGAAGGATACTGTAAAAATCCCCATTCCCTCCTCGCTCCAAGGGAAGGATTCTGCAAAATCCCCATTACTTTCCCACTCCAGGGGAAGGATACTGCAAAATCCCCATTCCCTCCCCTCTCTAGGGGAAGGATTCTGAAAAATCCGCATTCCCTCCCCACTCCAGAGGAAGAATACTGCAAAATCCCCATTCCCTCCCTTCTCTAGGGGAAGGATACTGTAAAATCTCCATTCCCTCCCCACTCCAGGGGAAGGATACTGAAAATCCCCATTCTCTCCCCACTTCAGGGGAAGGATATTGCAAAATCCCCATTCCCTCCCCTCTTTAGGGGAAGGATTCTGCAAAATCCTCATTCCCTCCCCACTCCAGGGGAAGGATACTTCAAAATCCCCATTCCCTCCCCACTCCAGGGGAAGGATACTGCAAAAATCTCCATTTCCTTCCCACTCCAGGGGAAGGATACTGCAAAATCCCCATTCCCTCCCCACTCCAGGGGAAGGATAATGCAAAATCCCCATTCCCTCCCCACTCCAGGGGAAGGATATTGCAAAATCCCCATTCCCTCCCCACTCCAGGGGAAGGATATTGCAAAATCCCCATTCCCTCCATACTCCAGGGGAAGGATACTGCAAAATCCCCATTCCCTCTCCACTCCAGGGGAAGGATACTGCAAAATCCCCATTCCCTCCCCATTCCGGGGAAGGATACTGCAAAATCCCCATTCCATCCCCACTCCAGGGGAAGGATACTGCAAAATCCCCATTCCCTCCCCACTCCAGGGGAAGGATACTGCAAAATCCCCATTCCCTCCCCACTCCAGGGGAAGGATACTGCAAAATCCCCATTCCCTCCACACTCCGGGGAAGGATACTGCAAAATCCCCATTCCCTCCCCACTCCGGGGAAGGATACTGCAAAATCCCCATTCCCTCCCCACTCCAGGGGAAGGATACTGCAAAATCCCCATTCCCTCCCCACTCCAGGGGAAGGATACTGCAAAATCTCCATTCCCTCCCCACTCCAGGGGAAGGATTCTGCAAAATCCCCATTCCCTCCCCACTCCAGGGGAAGGATACTGCAAAATCCCCATTCCCTCCCCTCTCTAGGGGAAGGATACTGCAAAATCTCCATTTCCTTCCCACTCCAGGGGAAGGATACTGCAAAATCCCCATTCCCTCCCCACTCCAGGGGAAGGATACTGCAAAATCTCCATTCCCTCCCCTCTCTAGGGGAAGGATTCTGCAAAATCCCCATTCCCTCCCTTCTCTAGGGGAAGGATACTGCAAAATCCCTATTCCCTCCCCACTCCAGAGGAAGGATACTGCAAAATCTCCATTCCCTCCCCACTCCAGGGGAAGGATACTGCAAAATCTCCATTCCCTCCCCACTCCAGGGGAAGGATTCTGCAAAATCCCCATTCCCTCCCCACTCCAGGGGAAGGATACTGCAAAATCCCCATTCCCTCCCCTCTCTAGGGGAAGGATACTGCAAAATCTCCATTTCCTTCCCACTCCAGGGGAAGGATACTGCAAAATCCCCATTCCCTCCCCTCTCTAGGGGAAGGATACTGCAAAATCTCCATTTCCTTCCCACTCCAGGGGAAGGATACTGCAAAATCTCCATTCCCTTCCCACTGCAGGGGAAGGATACTGCAAAATCCCCATTCCCTTCCCACTCCAGTGAAAGGATACTGCAAAATCTCCATTCCCTCCCCTCTCTAGGGGAAGGATTCTGCAAAATCCCCATTCCCTCCCCACTCCAAGGGAAGGATACTGTAAAAATCCCCATTCCCTCCTCGCTCCAAGGGAAGGATTCTGCAAAATCCCCATTACTTTCCCACTCCAGGGGAAGGATACTGCAAAATCCCCATTCCCTCCCCTCTCTAGGGGAAGGATTCTGAAAAATCCCCATTCCCTCCCCACTCCAGGGGAAGAATACTGCAAAATCCCCATTCCCTCCCTTCTCTAGGGGAAGGATACTGTAAAATCTCCATTCCCTCCCCACTCCAGGGGAAGGATACTGAAAATCCCCATTCTCTCCCCACTTCAGGGGAAGGATATTGCAAAATCCCCATTCCCTCCCCTCTTTAGGGGAAGGATTCTGCAAAATCCTCATTCCCTCCCCACTCCAGGGGAAGGATACTTCAAAATCCCCATTCCCTCCCCACTCCAGGGGAAGGATACTGCAAAATCCCCATTCCCTTCCCACTCCAGTGAAAGGATACTGCAAAATCTCCATTCCCTCCCCTCTCTAGGGGAAGGATACTGCAAAATCCCCATTCCCTTCCCACTCCAGTGAAAGGATACTGCAAAATCTCCATTCCCTCCCCTCTCTAGGGGAAGGATTCTGCAAAATCCCCATTCCCTCCCCACTCCAAGGGAAGGATACTGTAAAAATCCCCATTCCCTCCTCGCTCCAAGGGAAGGATTCTGCAAAATCCCCATTACTTTCCCACTCCAGGGGAAGGATACTGCAAAATCCCCATTCCCTCCCCTCTCTAGGGGAAGGATTCTGAAAAATCCCCATTCCCTCCCCACTCCAGGGGAAGAATACTGCAAAATCCCCATTCCCTCCCTTCTCTAGGGGAAGGATACTGTAAAATCTCCATTCCCTCCCCACTCCAGGGGAAGGATACTGAAAATCCCCATTCTCTCCCCACTTCAGGGGAAGGATATTGCAAAATCCCCATTCCCTCCCTTCTTTAGTGGAAGGATTCTGCAAAATCCTCATTCCCTCCCCACTCCAGGGGAAGGATACTTCAAAATCCCCATTCCCTCCCCACTCCAGGGGAAGGATACTGCAAAAATCTCCATTTCCTTCCCACTCCAGGGGAAGGATACTGCAAAATCCCCATTCCCTCCCCACTCCAGGGGAAGGATAATGCAAAATCCCCATTCTCTCCCTACTTCAGGGAAAACATACTGCAAAATCCCCATTCTCTCCCCACTTCAGGGAAAAGATGCTACAAAATCCCCATTCCCTCCCGTCTCTAGGGGAAGGATACTGCAAAATCTCCATTCCCTTCCCACTCCAGGGGAAGGATACAGCAAAATCTCCATTCCCTTCCCACTCCAGGGGAAGGATTCTGCAAAATCTCCATTCCCTCCCCTCTCTAGGGGAAGGATTCTGCAAAATCCCCATTCCCTCCCCACTCCAAGGGAAGGATACTGTAAAAATCCCCATTCCCTCCTCGCTCCAGGGGAAGGATTCTGCAAACCCCCATTACTTTCCCACTCCAGGGGAAGGATACTGCAAAAATCTCCATTTCCTTCCCACTCCAGTGAAAGGATACTGCAAAATCTCCATTCTCTCCCCTCTCTAGGGGAAGGATACTGCAAAATCTCCATTCCCTTCCCACTCCAGGGGAAAGATACTGCAAAATTCCCATTCCCTCCCCTCTCTAGGGGAAGGATACTGTAAAATCCCCATTCCCTCCCAATCAGCTGGGACTCGGGCAGGAGAGAATAGATGGGAGTAGGGTCAGCCTTTCTGATTGACAAGCTCAACCTCTTAGCCACTGAGCTCTTGTAATAGACCGAAATCCCTGTAAATTTTAACAGCCTGGAGTTGCAGTTCGATGGGAATAATGTCCTCTCCCAGCCTGTCCAGCCATCAGGAAAAAGAAAGAAAGAAAAGAAACAGTAGCAGTGAAATCACTTTCTGAAGGGCTGATTGATCTCACTGCGTTCCTGGAGAAAAAAAATGAAAGTGTCCATCTGAAGAAGCAGTTCGATAGATCGGCAGGTAAGGAAACGACCTGCATCCATTCATCTTCCCCTCTTCGCTCATTGAAAGGAGCCAAATGAAGACAGGAGCCTTTGGACTTCCACCCTTTGAAGAACTGTTAAAAAGTTTAAAATTGGTCTTTTTTTCTTCCATGCAGCATCAGCCTTGTGAAATCTCAAGTTTCTTCTTTCCGCTACATATTCAAAACGGACCGTATTACTGTATTTTTCGGACTATAAGACGCACCATGATTTTGAAGAGGTAAATTAAAAAAGGGGGGGGTTTGCACTCTGTTGGCCTCCCAAACCCTCTGCATGCCTCGTTTTTTTGCAAAAAAAAGGGGGGGGCATGCAGAGGCTTTGGGAAGCTTGTAGAGTGCTTCTGGGCGTCGGGGGGGGGGGAGTAAAACCAAGCAAATAGGGCCTGTTTTTTGCTCCTTTTTGCCCTCCCCATCCCCCAGGAGAACTTTGCAAGCCTCCCAAACCCTCTGCACGTCCATTTTTCCAAAGTGGGGCGGAGTTTCGGTAGGCCACAAATACTGTATTCAGTGTATAAGACGCACCCAGATTTTCACCGTCTCTTTTGGGAGGAAAAGGTGCGTCTTATACTCCGAAAAATACGGTAGGTCTTATTTTGGGGGGAAATACAGTACTGAATGATCTCAACTGGGGCTTATATTATGAGTAATCCAGGTCATGGTTGCCCCAAAGGTGCTTTTTCGGGAGGCAACTGAACTTCCTTTGGGAGAACCTACGGCCTGAATGGCCGAACCTCTCCAGAGAATTAACCAGGAAGCCCGGTTCATTTAACCATGTTCCTAACGTAACAGCAGCAGTGATTCACTTAACAACTGTGGCAAGAAAAGTCATAAAATATGGCAAAACTCTCTTAACCAATAACTCGATTAGCAACAGAAATAGTTGTGCTCAGTTGTGCTCGTAAGTCAAGGACAAAAGGAGATCATAAGACACGGGGACACTTCAACCATCATCCGTGTGAGTCAGTTGCCAAATAAATATATATATATATATGTTCTGATCCCCCTTCTTCGCTCGTTCACAGACGACAGTCAGACAGACTTAAAAGGAAATAACTTTATCAGTCCTGGCTCACGCTGGCTGCGAGCCCAAAATAAACATAAATAAAGTCTCTGGCAAAAAGGTTACGCAGCAGAATGCAAAAACAAAGAGCTCTTACAGCAACACCAGGTGTACAGAAAGAAAGCAAATCACTTCTCCAAGTGTCTCTTTGAATCAAGGTTACAGAAAGCAAATCACTTATCCAAGTGCCTCCCACAAACAAACCACAACTGATGAACGACGAACCATGAACGAATGAGTGAACATTGACTTCTGCAACCAGGGCATGGCACCATCAATAGCAATAGCAGTAGACTTATATACCGCTTCATAGGGCTTTCAGCCCTCTCTAAGCGGTTTACAGAGTCAGCATATTGCCCCCAACAATCTGGGTCCTCATTTTACCCACCTCGGAAGGATGGAAGGCTGAGTCAACCCTGAGCCGGTGAGATTTGAACCGCTGAACTGCTGATCTAGCAGTAGCCTGCAGTGCTGCATTTAACCACTGCGCCACCTTGGCTCAGTCCTTTTATCTCCAGAAGACGACACTAAGGAGCCCCAGCTGCATTGTTATTCCTGCATCCTGACTCAACTCACAGCAAACTTCTGCTGAGTCACAACATATGTATGTATGTACGTATGTACATACGTACGTACTGTATGTATGTATGTACATGTTTACTTCTCGTCTTTAAGGGTCGCCTTTATTCCTATCTGCCCCTGAAAAGTGTTCGGAGACTACAGTTGGTCCAGAATGCAGCGGCGCGAGCGATATCGGGTGTACCTAGATACACCCATATTACACCCATCCTCCGCGAGCTGCACTGGCTCCCCATTGGTCTCCGGACGCGCTTCAAGGTGCTAGTCATTACTTTTAAAGCCCTACATGGCTTAGGACCTGGATACCTGAGAGACCGCCTCCTGCCACATACCTCCCAACGACCAATTAGATCTCACAGGTTGGGCCTCCTCCGGGTACCGTCGACTGGACAATGCCGGCTGGCGGCTCCCCGAGGGAGGGCCTTCTCTGTAGCTGCTCCGGCCCTGTGGAACGATCTACCCGTAGAGATCCGGACCCTCCCCACTCTCTTGGCCTTCCAAAAAGCCACGAAAACCTGGCTGTTCCGGCAGGCCTGGGGCTGTTGAACAAGGTCCAGCCTCCACCTAAACGGAATGTCTGGTGTGTTGTTTTTTAAAAATTGTATCTCTTCCTTTATTTTTAATTTTTAACTTTTATCTTGTTCCTGTAAGCCGCCCAGAGTCCTATGGGATTGGGCGGCATATAAATGTATTAAATTATACAATTGTATCACAGCGGCCAGTTGTTTTGCTGGATTTGGCATTGGTTACTAGTCAGGCCCCACTCAGGGGCCTAGGACGTCGTAACGTATTTTCGTAATATGCAGATCCAAGCAGTGCGGCTTTTTGCATTTGACTGATGGTGATTTTGTCAATCTTTAACTGTTTTAAGTGTAATTCCAGTGCTTTTGGAATAGCACCCAGTGTGCCAATTACCACTGGAATTACCACTGCTGGTTTGTGCCATAGTCGTTGAATTTCGATTTTTAAGTCCTGGTATCTTGCGATTTTTTCATGTTCCTTCTCGGCGACCCTGCTATCACCTGGCATTGCGATGTCTATGATTGTGACCTTATTTTTCTCAACCAGTGTGATGTCTGGTGTATTATGCGCCAGTATTTTGTCTGTTTGTATACGGAAATCCCACAAGATCTTGACCATCTGATTTTCGGTGACTTTTTCAGGCTGATGTTCCCACCAGTTTGTTTATTATTAAATTATTATTATTATTATTATTATTATTATTATTATTATTATTATTATTATTAGTTATTATTATTACCTAGAACCCTTTGGTGTTTTCTCAGACTGGGGAGGGCAAGCAGGGGCGGGGTGGGGAGGTGTAAATGCATGAAGCTACATCTAAAGAGGCTTGTGTGCCACTGTGGTTTGAACCCCCTCCTTCCACTGTCAGCAGGTAGCTCCGCGGTGCTGTATGCCTTCTCGGCCAGCTCGCTTCTGTCCCCTCGGTGCTGCCTTTATAGAAACGAAGGAAAATCAGCCCTGTCCTTCCCTTCCTCGCTTTTTAGCCTTTGGCCACATACTGGGGCTTAATTATAGCTTTTCGGAGCGTAGCTGCCATGTTAATTATTCATGGTCTCATCTCATCTCAGCTAAGGCAGAGGCAGCATCCATGCAAAAGCCTACGCAGCTGAAACGCACGGTTGCAGGAATTGGGTATGTCTCATCTATTGAAGAGAAGGACCAGGGATTCACAGATTAAACAGAGTTGGAAGGGACCTTGGAGGTCATCTAGTCCAACCCTTGCCCAAGCAGGAGACCCCGCAGCATTTCTGACAGAGGGCAGCCCAGTCTCTTCTTGAAAGCTTCCGGGGATGAAGCTCCCACAACTTCTGAAGGCAACTTCTGTTCCATGGGTTGATTGCTGGTCTCACTGTCAGAAATTTTCTCCTTATTTCCAGGTTGAATCTCTCCTTGGTCAGTTTCCATCCATGATTCCTTCTCTCATCTTCGGGTGCCTTGGAAACATGACATGATAGCAATCTTCCAATATTTGAGGGACTGCTATCAAAGGAAGGTGGGGTTTTTTGTCGGTTCCACCACAAAACCGCGGTAGACAAAAGCGTGCTTGACGAAAGCGCGTATGTGACGTCATCACAGTGCGACGAAAACATCGCGCTGTGATCGATAAATGTAAAAATAAAGCGAAAACCTTACCCTAACCACCCCAAACCTAACCCTAAACCTAACCCTTAACCTAACCCTAAATCTAACCCTAAACCTAACCGTTAACCTAACGCTAACCCTTAACCTAACGCTAAACGTAACCCTAACGCTCTAAACCTAACCCTAACCCTTAACCTAACCCTAACCCTTACCTTTATGTGAATCGGCTTGCTTTAATTTTATTTTTATTTCAGTTTTTAATTTTTTTCATCGCGCTGTGATGACGTCAAATGCGTGCTTTCGTCGAGCGCGCTTTTGTGGACCGCGGTTTTGACGGGTCACGTTTTTGTCAACTTATTTTCCAAAGCTCCAGAGGGCAGGACAGGAAACAATGGATGGAAACTGTTCCCTTGGTTAATTGTTCTCATTGTTTAGGATTTTCTCCTGAATTCCAGATTGTTTCTCCCCTTGGTTAGCGTTGTGAACAGTGCAGATGACAGCAGATTCGGACATTGAGGAGGCTGGGAAGGAACATGGGTCAGTCCTGGAGTCTGGGGAAGGCTCCCTTACCACTCCTCCTTATACACCTCCTCTTCCCCCCTCATCCTCTCTCCTGTCCCTCTCTTCCTATCTTTCTTCTCTCCTCTGCTTCCCACTCTTCTACATCCTGTCTTCCCTCCATCATTTTCTACTCTACTTCCCCTTCCTTTCTCCTTCTCCTCTCTCCCCTTACCACTCCTCCTTATACACCTCCTCTTCCCCCCTCACCCTCTCTCCTGTCCCTCTCTTCCTATCTTTCTTCTCTCCTCTGCTTCCCACTCTTCCTCTCATTCACTCGGTGTATTTCAACTTCTGAGCAAACTCCCTTTTGTGTTGATGGTATTTATAATTCCATTTCAATATACATAAAAAAGAAAAAAATAGCAGTATACATCTACAATCATAATACCTTAAAATCCATTTGTTAAGTGAAGACTATCTGTAACTTCCACAGAAGTTGTTCACTCAACCAGACTCAGATTTCCCTAAAGCCAGTGATTCCAAGCACAACTATCAGGGGATTCAGGCAGTTCAAATGGGATCTATGACCATTCACCATGGCCAATTCACTGCAGGACATGATTTTTGGTAATATTAAAGGAATCACAGAACAGAATAATTAAAGAAAAGGTGCAAAAGGTGGGATAAAAATGAAAGTGATGGCAAAAAGTAAACTATTTTAAAATGTATTTTAAATAATTAAACAGGTTGTTAAATTGCTCCGCAGGGAGTGATGAGTTGGGCTGCACCCCATTCCGGTTCAAATGAGTATAAAGATTTACTGCAAGTATAAGCTTTCTACAAGAATCTGGCCAACTAACAGTCAGGGGAAATCAGCAGGAGATAATGTTAGGAATATAATCTAACGGTTGGGTTGGCAATACATGAACCATATAGCAATGCTATACCTGTTTCTTGAAAATTTTAAAAACAAAACTTTTACAAATATTTACCTCCCTCCCCCTACCCTCCCCACCCAACACCCCCAATCTCCCCCCCCCGACTTCCCAGAACCAATACAGGGTAAAATTCTTTAACAAAGATATTCTAAGATAAACTTTAAAAAAAAGAAAGTTAGTATCATCTTTCATTTGAGCTTTAACTCCTCTTTGCTAGGCTAACTCTAAACAGATTAAATCTTTCCTTGTTTCTTCAGTCATAAACTATCTGGAATTTCTTAGTCCCGTATTTATTTTGAGTATAGTCAATCCATCTTCTCCACTCCAGTTTATATCTCTCATTTGAGTGGTCCTTGAGATATGCTGATATTTTAGGCTATACCTGTTTCTTTAAATCATACTGTAAAATGTGATTGGTTGCTGTTTTCCTCAATCGGCCATAAGAGGGAGCCAGAATGACTGTTAGCTCTCTCTCTTTGTTAGATGCTGGGCTGATCTGATCTGAGTGTTTTGGAAGCTGGCTGTTAGAAAGTGCCGTGAGCTATTGTAAGTTTTGCAACTGCTAGCAAACTTTGAGTACCAGACTGTTTGTATGATTATGGACTATGTTATTTGGATTATCCCTTCACTGGAAGACGTTGATGACTGACTGTCTTATCCATGTATGACTTGGACTGTTTGATGGACTCTGATATCTCTATTTCCATGAAAGTAAAAGCCTATTTAAACTGCAGTGTCTCTGTATGCTGGTTTGTGTGTTCTCCAACACAACTCTCACAAATGCTTCTCTGAACGTACTCGCTCTCCACACGGGGAGCTTACCTAACAGATAATAAAGGCATTCCAGATGGCCTGGACTTAGATCTCTTGCGGGCGACCAGGGACTCATGACTTAAGATGCGTTTGACCCCCTCCCTCGGGCTCAGCCTGGTCCTCTCCTACAACAACAACATCTATGGAGATTCTCAATCATCCAGGTTGTCCCGAAGCTTGTTTTTTTCCCCTCCAAAAGTCAATTGGACTTTCTTGGTTTGTTTTCCCCCTGAAAACGTTTCATCTTCAGAATCGATGAAGCTTCTTTGGAGGAGAAAGGAAATGCTTTCCAAGGGGGGAAAAAATTAAAAAGTCCAGTTTCCTTTTGGAAAAAGCACTTTTGGGTTCAGCTTCTAGAAGAGCAAAGTGAAAGAAGGAATTTCTGGATAGAGCTACGCTTCTAACACAACTTTTCCTAACAAAACCCGCCCGTCACTGTGACTTCACGCCTCTTTAAAAGTTCCTTGCAGCTTCATTTTGAAAAGCCTTGTTCTCGTTTTCTCCCCTCCCTGGTTGGGTGAGGAAGAATAGCCACCCTCAATAGTCCTGCTTTCCTTTGTTCTTCCTTTTCTTTTTTAGCCCACTATTTCTGAGCTGGAGTTAAAATACAATATAAGTAAATCTTCCCATCTCTTCTCTTCCTTTTGAACAGGCCGTATCCTTCCATTCTTATATTGCAATAAAAAGTCCGCCCACCATCTATCTTTATTCTACTTAATTCATGCTAGACCATGGACTTTCTAAGCCAATGTTCTTTCTTGCTTTTCAAAAAGTCGTGAAGAGGCTCCATTGTACCTAACTTTATTTCCAACTGGGACACAATTGCATTTAATGTCTTTCCCTTTGGATCTTTGGCCCGCCACCCTTTCTATTATTCTACTATGCATTGTCTACGGTAGGAAAATGGGAGGTGGGATTGTATGGAGTTAGATGCTATGTAGCCATAACAACATTCTTTCTAGAAAGCCAAGGTCATCCTTTGTCTCTGCACCTCCGCACCTGACCGGAACTGGATGGGAGGAAGCTGCCAGCATGGCAGTGGGAGATTGGACCATGGGATGGACTGGTGGGTGTGGGGTGGGGGCAAGATCTTGAAATTTCAACTGGGCTGGGGAAACCGGGAAGCTTTCAGATTCGGGTTTTCTCATGTCTGTCTTCACAAATTGGAATTTTAACAATACTTTGCCTTGGACTCTGATTTACTTTTGGATGCTATTTCGAACCCTGACATTTAAAAGGTTGCGTGGATCAACCTTGCCACACGTTAGTTAAGCATGTATCCCTCCCCCCCAATCATGTTGGGAGTAGAATATATTTCCAGCTATAGGTAGTCCTCAACTTACAACAGTTCAAGTTCACTTGATTGATTGATTGATTTGATTTATTATATTTCTATGCCGCCCTTTTCCCCGAAGGGGACTCAGGGCGGCTCACAACCAAGTCAAGGGGGGAGGGGGTACAAATAAGGAATAAAAAAGACGAACAGAACAATACACACTTTAAAAGCACACAACAAACATTCAAGGAGAAACTTCCCAACAGGGAGGACAATCAACCAGTGGAACGGCTCGCCACCAGAAGTTGTGGGTGCTTCATTATTGGAGGTTTTTAAGAAGTGTGGACAGTCACTTGTCTGAAATGGTCTAGGTTTTCCTGCTTGAGCAAGGGGCTGGACTAGAAGACCTCCAAAGTCCCTTCCAGCTCTGATGTACACCCACAGGTGTTGTTCAGCAGGTTCTGACCAGTTCTGGAGAACCGGTAGCGGAAATTTTGAGTAGTTCAGAGATGTTTTTTTCCCCCCACTGGTGGGATGGATGAAATTCCACGGAGTGTCCTTTCTAGGACATCCAAGGTCCATTGTAATCTAGCTGTAGCTGTTCATGCCAACATCCTCTCCCCTCCACGTGGATTAGCAAAGGAAGAATAGTAACCCCTGGGCTTACTAAGACCTTGGAAGATGTTCTACCATAACTTCACAATGGGTTTCCAGAGGTACACGTTTTATTTCCATGATTCATACGAGGTCGTAGCCATCGGCCGAGACTTTTTAATCTTCTTTCAGCAGACAATTGGCCTATCTTTCTCGGAGAATTATATTCCCTGCCAGGTTTCGATTGCAACACGTTCTTTCTTTGATAAGCCTCCAAGCTCTTTCATCGTCTCAAGCGTTGTCGTTTGTTGCTCCAATCGGGTTTGGACTTTGGGGATCCCTACAAGCTTCTGTTTGTTCCTGGGCAGCAACCCCCCCAAAAAAAGGCTACAAAGGCAGGGGTCAGGACTGCAGGGACCCCAAATTGCTTTTTTTTTTTTTCCAAAAGGAGCGCTTCCATTTAAATCGAGGTTTGTTTTCCAGGGCTAATCCTGTCCTAAGGCTTATATTTCTTCTTGTCCCCCCGCATCCCGTTAGTCAAATGGAATGGAATAATAGCTTTAGTAACCTTTACAAAGCTAAAAAGGGAATAACAACAGAGCCTTCCATTCAACTACTCATCGGCTTCCTAACTGTAACTTCATTTCTTGTATTCTTACGATTTGTATTGATATGGATTGTTTCCTGATTGCTTATTTGTACCCTGTGACTATCATTAAGTGTTGTACCTTATGATTCTTGATGGATGTATCTTGTCTTTTTATGTACTCTGAGAGCATCTGCACCAAAGGCAAATTCCTTGTGTGTCCAATCAAACTTGGCCAATAAAGAATTCAATTTAATTTCTATTCTATTCTATCCATATTCCCTTTCCTTCCTTATTCTATTCTATTCTCTCCATATTCCATTCCATTCCTTATTCTATTCTGTATTCTATTCTATTCTATTCTATTCTCTGTTCCATTCTATTTGCTATTCTATTCTTTATGGTATTCTATTCCATTCCATATTTTCTACTCTACTCTACTCTACTCTTTATGGTATTCTATATTCTATTCTATTCTATTCCATTCCATATTTTCTACTCTACTCTACTCTACTCTACTCTACTCTACTCTACTCTACATGGTATTCTATATTCTATTCTATTCCATATTTTCTACTCTATTCTACTCTACTCTTTATGGTATTCTATATTCTATTCTATTCCATATTTTCTACTCTATTCTACTCTATTCTACTCTACTCTTTATGGTATTCTATATTCTATTCTATTCCATATTTTCTACTCTATTCTACTCTACTCTACTCTACTCTACATGGTATTCTATATTCTATTCTATTCCATATTTTCTACTCTATTCTACTCTACTCTTTATGGTATTCTATATTCTATTCTATTCTATTCCATATTTTCTACTCTACTTACTCTACTCTTTATGGTATTCTATATTCTATTCTATTCCATTCCATATTTTCTACTCTACTCTACTCTACTCTACTCTACTCTACATGGTATTCTATATTCTATTCTATTCCATATTTTCTACTCTACTCTACTCTACTCTTTATGGTATTCTATATTCTATTCTATTCTATTCCATATTTTCTACTCTATTCTACTCTACTCTACTCTACATGGTATTCTATATTCTATTCTATTCCATATTTTCTACTCTATTCTATTCTACTCTACTCTTTATGGTATTCTATATTCTATTCTATTCTATTCCATATTTTCTACTCTACTTACTCTACTCTTTATGGTATTCTATATTCTATTCTATTCCATTCCATATTTTCTACTCTACTCTACTCTACTCTACTCTACTCTACTCTACATGGTATTCTATATTCTATTCTATTCCATATTTTCTACTCTATTCTACTCTACTCTACTCTACTCTTTATGGTATTCTATATTCTATTCTATTCCATATTTTCTACTCTATTCTACTCTACTCTACTCTACTCTTTATGGTATTCTATATTCTATTCTATTCTATTCCATATTTTCTACTCTATTCTATTCTACTCTACTCTACTCTTTATGGTATTCTATATTCTATTCTATTCTATTCCATATTTTCTACTCTACTTACTCTACTCTTTATGGTATTCTATATTCTATTCTATTCCATTCCATATTTTCTACTCTACTCTACTCTACTCTACTCTACTCTACTCTACTCTACATGGTATTCTATATTCTATTCTATTCCATATTTTCTACTCTATTCTACTCTACTCTACTCTACTCTACTCTTTATGGTATTCTATATTCTATTCTATTCCATTCCATATTTTCTACTCTACTCTACTCTACTCTACTCTACTCTACTCTACTCTACTCTACTCTACATGGTATTCTATATTCTATTCTATTCCATTCCATATTTTCTACTCTACTTACTCTACTCTTTATGGTATTCTATATTCTATTCTATTCCATTCCATATTTTCTACTCTATTCTACTCTACTCTACTCTACTCTACTCTACTCTTTATGGTATTCTATATTCTATTCTATTCCATTCCATATTTTCTACTCTATTCTATTCTATTCTATTCTACTCTACTCTACTCTACTCTACTCTACTCTTTATGGTATTCTATATTCTATTCTATTCCATTCCATATTTTCTACTCTACTCTACTCTACTCTACTCTACTCTACTCTACTCTACTCTTTATGGTATTCTATATTCTATTCTATTCCATATTTTCTACTCTACTTACTCTACTCTTTATGGTATTCTATATTCTATTCTATTCCATTCCATATTTTCTACTCTATTCTATTCTACTCTACTCTACTCTACTCTACTCTACTCTTTATGGTATTCTATATTCTATTCTATTCCATTCCATATTTTCTACTCTACTCTACTCTACTCTACTCTACTCTACTCTACTCTTTATGGTATTCTATATTCTAGTCTATTCCATTCCATATTTTCTACTCTACTCTATATTTTATGGCATTCTATATTCTATTCTATTCCATTCCATTCCACTCCATATTTTCTTTTCTATTCTGTTCCATCCCATCCCATCCCATTTTTAGCTGTTTCAGTGCTATAGGAGTCAGTGCCCTGTCAGGACCCAACATTAAGGAGATGATGAGAATTTCACATTGTGAGGTCCCAGATATGGTGTCCCTCCCCCCCCCCAAGAACAGATGTTCACAGAGAGCCATGGTAGTCAGCATCCTGAAAGCTTCCTACCCCAGATCAAACAGGAGGGACTCCAAAGTTACTTTTCATATCCCGCCTTTTGCTGCAAGACGTCCTTCAAATTGCTTGATCCATTTTCCTCCAGGATTTATCCAGTTCTCCAAAAGGTGCACTTTGGCAACTTGCAAAGCTGAAGCTCCATGGGGTTTTGAACAGGCTATTTCCCCCGTTTGCAGGAACTGTTGTCATTCGGTCATGCGATTTTGGAACGTTGAAATCTATTTCTAACTGTGTAATCAACCTTAATAATGATGAACCGATATCAATCTAATCGAGTCTGTTTCATAACCTTGGAAAAAAGCTCAGCCTGGATTCCCTTAATTATACAAGCGGTATAAAATATAAATATAAGAGCCGAGGTGGCGCAGTGGTTAAATGCAGCACTGCAGGCTACTTCAGCTGACTGCAGTTCTGCAGTTCGGCTGTTCAAATCTCACCGGCTCAAGGTCGACTCAGCCTTCCATCCTTCCGAGGTGGGTAAAATGAGGACCCGGATTGTTGTTGGGGTAAATATGCTGACTCTGTAAACCGCTTAGAGAGGGCTGAAAGCCCTATGAAGCGGTATATAAGTCTAACCACTATTGCTATTGCTATAATATATTAAACTTTACACCATCATTTTAGCTTCTGAGTTCAAACAAGCCACTGCTCTTCCCCATGTGAGCATACACAGTTACCGCCGTCTCTGCTATATAAACAACTATACAGACTCTATAGTGCAACTAAATCACTGAGCTGTAGGACTGGTGTCATGCCATCATCACTGTTTTCAGCGGGAGATGATAGGCAGAGGAGAAAACAACAGTAAAACAGAGCTGGAAGGGACCTTGGAGGTCCTTTAGTCCAACCCCTTGCTCAAGCAGGAGGCCCTCAACCATTCCATACAAATGGTTGTCCAGTCTCTTCTTAAAAACCTCCAGTTGTTGGAGCGCCCACAACCTCTGGAGGCAAGAGCCGAGGTGGCTCGGTGGTTAAATGCAGCACTGCAGGCTACTTCAGCTGACTGCTAGATCAGCAGTTCAGCGGTTCAAATCTCACCGGCTCAGAGTTGACTCAGCCTTCCATCCTTCTGAGGTGGGTAAAATGAGGACCCGGATTGTTGTTGGGGGCAATATGCTGACTCTGTAAACCGCTTAGAGAGGGCTGAAAGCCCTATGAAGCGGTATATAAGTCTACTGCTATTGCTATTGCTATTGCAAATATTCTCTATCCAATTAGGCATTTTACACATGAAGCGGCTGTCAGGGTTCCAAACAGCATCCAAAATTAATTTTTTTTGCAGTCTTCCTTGGAAACATCAATACAAACGCTTTTTTTTTGTATGCAGATGATAACATTTTAGATGTTACCTAAAGAATCCGAATGGTTTTCAGCAAACGTTAAGCCCATTGTGTAAGATTATAGAATAGAATAATTGAAGAATTGCAGGGGACCTTGGAGGTCTTCTAGTCCAACCCCGTTTAGGCAGGAAACCCTATATACTATTTCAGACAAATGGCTATCCAAGACTTCCAGTGTTGGGGTATTCACTTCTGGAGGCAACTTCTGTTCCACTGATTAATTGTTCCCAATGTCAGGAAATTTCTCCTAAGTTGCTTCTCTCCTTGATTAGTTTTCACCCATTGCTTCTTGTCCTGCCCTCAGGTGCCTTGGAGAATAGTTTGACTCCCTCTTCTTTGTGGCAGCCCCTGAGATATTGGAACAGTGCTAACATGTCTCCCCTAGTCCTTCTTTCCATTAAACTAGACATACCCAGTTCCTGCAACCGTTCTTCATATGTTTTAGTCTCCAGTCCCCTAGTCATCTTTGTTGCTCTTCTCTGCACTCTTTCTAGAGTCTCCGCATCTTTTCTACCTCGTGGCAACCAAAACTGAATGCAGTATTCCAAGTGTGGCCTTACCAAGGCCTTATAAAGTGGTATTAACCCTTCCCGTGATCTTGATTCTATCCCTCTGTTGATGCAGCCTAAAACTGTGTTGGCTTTTTGGGCAGCTGTATCTGGCAGTACTGCAAATGAGATGCCTGGATCTGAAAATGAATATATCGGAGACCGAGAGCAGCGTCCTCAACAGGGTAAATAAAGGGAAAGGAAGCACGTTTTACATTAGTGATGAAAAATTAGAGCAAACAGGATGATTTCTTGCAACTTGGTAAACAGATGGAGAAATGTGAAGATGCACCAAGGATGGTAAGAGAGGTAGTGGATGTTATGAGATTTATTGCAAGGAATTAATGCTTGTTGATGGAAGTGCAAATAGTTGTGTGTGAGAGATTCTCATATATATATATATATATGTGTGTGTGTGTGTGTGTGTGTGTGTGTGTGTGTGTGTGTGTGTGTGTGTGAGAGAGAGAGACTTTAAATATATACCTCTCATCCTGGCTGGCTGATAAGGAGTCGAGCCTTGTAGCTCAATGGTTAACACATCTGCCTGAGAGGCAATAGAGCACAGGTTCGATTCCCAACATAGGGTGTGGCTAGCTGATGAGAGCTAAATAGCTTGAAATAGATCTATACTAGTCTCCCTTTATTTATTTATCAGCATAAATATAACAAATGTAACAAAAAAGGCAACAGTAAAAAATATTGGGTTTCTGTCTGGATGGTCTCTTGTGACGAGCCGAAGACAGAGAGTGGAAGTGTGACCTTCCTCCCATATTTGGGCATACCAGGGGTTGTGACTTTAAATATATACCTCTCACCCTGGCTGGCTGATAAGGAGTCGAGCCTTGTAGCTCAATGGTTAACACATCTGCCTGAGAGGCAATAGAGCACAGGTTCGATTCCCAACATAGGGTATGGCTAGCTGATGAGAGCTAAATAGCTTGAAATAGATCTATACTAGTCTCCCTTTATTTATTTATCAGCATAAATATAACATACATACATACATACATACATACATACATACATACATATGATAGATAGATAGATAGATAGATATATGATGAGAGCTAAATAGCTTGAAATAGATCTATACTAGTCTCCCTTTATTTATTTATCAGCACAAATACAACACAAATGTAACAAAGGCAACAGTAAAAATATTGGGTTTCTGTCTGGATGGTCTCTTGTGACAAGCCGATAGACAGAGAATGGAAACAGTAGGCTTCCTCCGATATTTGGGCATACCAGGGGTTGTGACACTAAATACATACCTATTTCCCTGGCTCAGCTGATAAAGGAGGAGAACCTTGTGGCTTAGGGGTTAACACATCTGCCTAACATGTAATACAGCCCTGGTTCGAATCCCAGTAAGGGTATGGCTAGCTGATGAGAGCTAAATAGCTTGAAATAGATCTATACTAGTCTCCCTTTATTTATTTATCAGCACAAATACAACACACACACACACACACACACACACACAAATACATACATATATATACACATATCAAGTTAAGTTGACTGCAGTGGAGGTGCAGTGTTTGAAGTGGGTGTGTAAAAAGGAGCAGAATTCATGGCTTTCTGAAAGAATGTGGCTTGAATGCAAAAAACAAGTACCATATTTTTTTGGAGTATAAGACACACCAAAGTATAAGACGCACCAAGATTTTGAAGAGGTAAATCTAAAAAAATAAAATGCACTCTGCAGGCCTCCCAAACCCTCTGCATGCCTAGTTTTTTGCAAAAAAAAAAAAAGGGGGGGGCATGCAGTGCTTTGGGAGGCTTGTAGGGTGCTCCTGGGGGCTGGGGGGGGGCAAAACCTATCAAATACAGCCCATTTTTTGCTTGTTTTTGCCCTCCCCAGCCCCCAGGAGCACTTTGCAGGCCTCCCAAATCATCTGCACGCCCATTTTTGCAAAGGGGGGGGGGGGTTGGTAGGCAAAAAAAATGCTGTATTCAGTGTATAAGACGCACCCAGATTTTCACTCTCTTTTTTGGGGGGGAGAAAAGGGTTGGTTGAGGGCCGGGGCTGTGACTGGTCACTTGTGGGGTTGATCTGAATTCTGAGGGGCTCGTAGGCTGCTTGTCGGTCGATGTCTCCGTGGGTGGGATGGGTTGGGGAGAGGCATCTAGGCATACAAGGGGATATCTCCCCCCAAGAGCTAGAGGAGGAATTTGCAAAGCTTTCTGCCGCTTCTTCGGATCGGACTTACCTAGTTTCACCTGCAGGGGAGACGGTTTGTAATTCATGGCTACGGTCTCGCCCTCTCTGGGGTCACAGTCTCTGTCCGAGATGGAGGCGGCCGCTGGATCCTGTCGGAAGGCAGGAAAAGCACAAAACCCATCAGGACGGCCATCGTTTTTAAAAAAAATGTTAGTAGATTGTTTAGGCATTTATATCTAACTTTGATTATTTATACAAATAACTCAAGGTAACAGGCATATCCACCCAGCCAGCTTTCATGGCAAAGGCGGGACTAGAACTCACCGTCTCCTGGTGATTGGCCCAAAGTCACCCGATTGGCTTTTATGCCTAAGGCAGGACTAGAACTCACAGTCTCCTGGCGATTGGCCCAAAGCCAACCAGCCATCTTTCATGCCTAAGGTGGGACTAGAACTCACTGTCTCCTGGTGATTGGCCCAAAGTCACCCGATTGGTTTTTATGCCTAAGGTTGGACTAGAACTCACCGTCTCCTGGTGATTGGCCCAAAGTCACCCGATTTACTTTTATGCCTAAGGCAGGACTAGAACTCACTGTCTCCTGGTGATTGACCCAAAGTCACCCGATTGGCTTTTATGCCTAAGGCAGGACTAGAACTCACAGTCTCCTGGCGATTGGCCCAAAGCCAACCAGCCATCTTTCATGCCTAAGGTGGGACTAGAACTCACTGTCTCCTGGTGATTGGCCCAAAGTCACCTGATTCGCTTTTATGCCTAAGGTTGGACTAGAACTCACCGTCTCCTGGTGATTGGCCCAAAGTCACCCGATTGGCTTTTATGCCTAAGGCGGGACTAGAACTCTCAGTCTCCTGGCAATTGGCCCAAAGCCAACCAGCCATCTTTCATGCCTAAGGTGGGACTAGAACTCACCGTCTCCTGGTGATTGGCCCAAAGTCACCCGATTGGCTTTCATGCCTAAAGTGGAACTAGAATTGTCAATCTCCTAGTGATTGGCCCAAAGTCACCCAGCCCGCTTTCATGGCTAAGGCTGAACTAGAACTCACAATCTCCCATTTTCTAGCCCGTTTGCCTTAAGCCAGTGTTTCTCAACCTTAGCAACTTGAAGATGTCCGGACTTCAACTCCCAGAATTCCCCAGCCAGCGAATGCTGGCTGGGGAATTCTGGGAGTTGAAGTCCGGACATCTTCAAGTTGCCAAGGTTGAGAAACACTGCCTTAAACACTGGATTAGACCAAACTGATCTCATTTGTTATTATTTAGATTTATGGAGCCTGCAACTGGGAAGATTTCTGGCAGTTTACAAAGTAATTAGAAACAAAGCAGAACAAATCCTCGGCACGGTAGAAGTTATCAACAGATAAGAATCAATAAAATTGCAAAACCAATAACATTCCAAGGCAAAACTTCACACCTCGAGTACCCTGTTTCTTACACACAACCGACAACGGGAGAACGGATCGATATTTGCGGGGAAAGCTATTCCAGAGTCAGATGCAAAACAGCGAAACAGCATCAGGCTCTCCAAGGTTCCACCTGCCTCATTTTATGGCGGGGGGGGGGGACGGACGGACGAAGCAAGAGGTCCTTTGAATAACAGAATAACAAAGTTGGAAGGGACCTTGGAGGTCTTCTAGTCCAACCCCCTGCTTCAAGCAGGAATTCTGGTGACATACAAGGGAAAGCGATCAACGTCGGATGAAAAAGACAGTCCTGTAAGCATCTCTGTGCAAGATTTTTTTAAAAAAACACTTTCAAATGTACAGGTAATCCTCCAGTTATGACCCAAATTTTCCGTTGCTAAGCAAAACGGTTGCTAAGCGAGTTTTCCCCATTGCTACAGTTGATAAGGGAATCGCTGCAATTGTTAAATCTTAGTTATACGGTTGCAAAGTGAATCAGATTTCCCGCATGGGCTTTGCGTGTCAGGAGGTCGCAAAGTACATGCCAGTTTCCAAGCATCCAAATTTTGATTGCATGGCCACAGGAATTCTGCGATGGCAGTTAAGCGTGAAAAATGGAGGCTAGAGATGGGAGAAAGACCCAGATTGACCAGCCAAAAAAACAGGGATGCATGTTTTTAACTCAGAGAACTACTCTAGTCCGAGTCGGCTCCATAGAGCGGAGGTGGCGCAGTGGTTAGGGTGCAGTACTGCAGGCCACTTCAGCTGACTGTTATCTGCAGCGGTTCAAATCTCACCGGCTCAAGGTTGACTCAGCCTTCCATCCTTCCGAGGTGGGTGAAATGAGGACCCGGATTGTTGTTGGGGGCGATATGCTGACTCTGTAAACCGCTTAGAGAGGGCTGAAAGCCCTATGAAGCGGTATATAAGTCTAACTGCTATTGCTATATTTCTATTCTATATTTTTCTCTTCTCTTCTCTTTCTGTTCTATTCCATGTTTCTTAGCTCAAATGTGGTTGTAAACCGAGGATTACTCTATTCCATATTTCTATTCTATATCTTTCTCTTCTCTTCTTTTCTCTTCTCCTTCTATTCTATTCCATATCTCTCTCTTCTCTTTTCGGTTCTCTTCTCTTTCTATTCTATTCCATGTTTCTTAGCTCAAATGTGATTTTAAACCGAGGATTACTCTATTCCATATTTCTATTCTATATCTTTCTCTTCTCTTCTTTTCTCTTCCTATTCTCTTCTCTTCCATGCTTCTTAGCTCAAATGTGGTCGTATCTTGAGGACTACCTGTAGGCCAGTGGTTCCCAAACTTGGCAACTTTAAGACTTGTGGACTTCAACTCCCAGAATTCTCCAGCCAGCAGAGTTGAAGTCCACAAGTCTTAAAGTTGCCAAGTTTGGGAACCACTGCTGTAGGCTACATTCAGCACTTCCTGGCATTCTAAAAGAAAGTGAAATCACAAGAGTTTTAAAAATAGAAATATACTGAATTCTTGGAAACCAGAGGCCGCCATGGTCTAAACCTGACAGCCGGCTTAATTCTCTTGAAGCACCTTTCCAAATCTTATTCCTGCCGAGGAAGGAGCTGCGGGCGCCTCCTAGCTTTTTTGGCGTCTCTAAAAAAATCAGTAAACATAAGCTGGAAATAAAAATTGATTGCTTTACTGTAAGCACAATGAGCTGCATTATTTAAAAAACCACCTCGCTGAGAATTGTGCAGGTTCAGGTCAGCAAAATGAAAAGAGTCTGCGCAAAACACAGCATCCTCTAATGCTTGGAACATTCACGTCTTCGTTGCCCAGCGCTAAAACATTTTGACTCGACTCTTCTTAAAATATTTATTAACTCTCAAAAGGGGCCCTTTGCTCAGCTTTCATTGGTAGGAAGGGGGCAGCTGTTTGGAGCAGGGGGGTCTGGCAGGGGAAAGTCAGATACTTCCTCCCTCCCTAGGTTACAGGTAGTCCTGCAAAAGCCCCCTCCCCATTTCCCCCTTTCCTCTGGGAGGGGCCAATCCCCTCCAAGGTGTGGCTTTACTCCCAAGTTGACCCTGCTTTCTTAGTAGTTCTTGTCTTCTGGCAGCTCTGCGCATGGACACACTGGGAACAGGCTCCAGCTGTTCTTCTGCCTCACTGCTTCTAGCTCCCTCTCTGCCTCCGATGCAGAGCCCTCGTCCGAGCTTTCCCCAGACTCCAGGACTGGCCCATGTTCCTCCCCAACCTCCTCACTGTCCGATTCTGCTGCCAGCTCCGCAGGCCGCCGGTGGACCACACTTCTCTCCCTGAAGATGTTACCTAGTTGGGTCATGAAACGTCTGAAAGAAAGCACCCAGGTTCAGAAAACACCACAGACCCCACTGTCATCAGCACTGTCGCTGTTGTCCTCCTCCTCCTCCTCCTCCTCCTCCTCCTCCTCCTCCTCCTCCTCCTCCTCCACCACTACTCTACAAAACCATCTTCTTTCTAGTCCGGAAGATTTATCTGTAAGAAAACAACCAAGCTCAGAGAGCACCAAGCATCCCACAGTCCTCCTCTTCCTCACTCTGAAGTTATTACCTAGTTGGGTCCTGAGACGTCTGCAAGAAAGCAGAGCCGAGGTGGCGCAGTGGTTAGGGTGCAGTACTGCAGGCCACTTCAGCTGACTGCTAGCTGCAGTTCGGCGGTTCATATCTCACCGGCTCAAGGTTGACTCAGCCTTCCATCCTTCCGAGGTGGGTAAAATGAGGACCCGGATTGTTGTTGGGGGCGATATGCTGACTCTGTAAACCGCTTAGAGAGGGCTGAAAGCCCTATGAAGCGGTATATAAGTCTAATTGCTATTGCTATTGCTCTATCTATCTATCTATCTATCTAATCTATCTATCTATCTATCTATCTATCTATCTATCTATCTATCTATCTATCTATCTATCTATCTATCTATCTATCTATCTATCTATCTATCTATCTATCTATCTATCTATCTATCTATCTATCTATCCGAGGTGGCACAGTGGTTAGGGTGCAGTACTGCAGGCCACTTCAGCTGACTGTTATCTGCAGTTCGGCTGTTCTAATCTCACCGGCTCAAGGTTGACTCAGCCTTCCATCCTTCCAAGGTGGGTAAAATGAGGACCCGGATTGTTGTTGGGGGCGATATGCTGACTCTGTAAACCGCTTAGAGAGGGCTGAAAGCCCTATGAAGCGGTATATAAGTCTAATTGCTATTGCTATTGCTCTATCTATCTATCTATCTATCTAATCTATCTATCTATCTATCTATCTATCTATCTATCTATCTATCTATCTATCTATCTATCTATCTATCTATCATCTATCTATCTATCTATCTATCTATCTATCCGAGGTGGCACAGTGGTTAGGGTGCAGTACTGCAGGCCACTTCAGCTGACTGTTATCTGCAGTTCGGCTGTTCTAATCTCACCGGCTCAAGGTTGACTCAGCCTTCCATCCTTCCAAGGTGGGTAAAATGAGGACCCGGATTGTTGGGGGCGATATGCTGACTCTGTAAACCGCTTAGAGAGGGCTGGAAGCCCTATGAAGCGGTGTATAAGTCTAACTGCCATTGCTATTGCTAAAGCCCCCAAGCTCAGAGAGCACCCAGGACCCCACGGGGGGGTGGCATTCTGGAAGGGCCTTGCAAAGCAGGCTCTTCTCGTGGGTTCTGGAAGCTGCCTGCCTGATATCCATTCTACCTAACGACTGGCTCATCCCCATCTGTTCGTTGGTTTATATAGATTGCTGTTTATTTTTACATTATCCTGCCGTAAAAGCTGCCCTGAATTCTATCCGGCGAGAATCGGTGATGAATCGTGATGGCTTTTTTCCTCCTTCGCAGTCTCTTCGGGTCACTTCAGATATTACTTTCACAAAGAAAGGGAAATTGCTCTCGGTGGCTCTGAATTGCAGCCTCGGTGCGGGTATTTGTGCACAGGAATCGGCTTCCGGGCCTCAGCAGCTGGCAAGGGCTGTTTCCTCTCAATTAAGGCAGCTTTTGCGAGAATTAGTGAGGACAAGCGCTGGGCATTCAGATGGGACTGGAGCCTTGGCTTTCTGAATTATGTGCCTTCAGCTCTTGACTGGTTTCTCGACTCCTCTGTCAAGACCTCACTGAATGCTGTACGAAAGGCATGGAAAACGAATAGCAATAGCAGTTAGACTTATATACCGCTTCATAGGGCTTCCATCCCTCTCTAAGCGGTTTACAGAGTCAGCATATAGCAATAGCAATAGCAGTTAGACTTATATACCGCTTCATAGGGCTTCCATCCCTCTCTAAGCGGTTTACAGAGTCAGCATATCGCCCCCAACAACAATCCGGGTCCTCATTTCACCCACCTCGGAAGGATGGAAGGCTGAGTCAACCCTGAGCCAGTGAGATTTGAACAGCCGAACTGCAGATAGCAGTCAGCTGAAGTAGCCTGCAGTGCTGCATTTAACCACTGCGCCACCTCGGCTCTTTTTAATATAGATATAGAGATATATAGATATACATATAGATATATATAGATATATATAGAGATAGATAGATAGATAGATAGAGAGAGAGAGAGAGAGAGAGGGAGAGAGGGAGAGATAGGTATAGGTATAGAGATATATAGATAGAGATAGAGATAGAGAGATAGAGAGATAGATAGATAGATATAGGTAGAGATAGAGATATAGATATAAATAGCAATAGAAATAGCAGTTAGACTTATATACCGCTTCATAGGGCTTTCAGCCTCTCTAAGCGGTTTACAGAGTCAGCATATTGCCCCCAACAACAATCCGGGTCCTCATTTTACCCACCTCGGAAGGATGGAAGGCTGAGTCAACCTTGAGCCGGTGAGATTTGAACCGCCGAACTGCTGAACTGCAGTCAGCTGAAGTAGCCTGCAGTGCTGCATTTAACCACTGCGCCACCTCGGCTCTTATAAGAAGAGTCATCCCTGTCCTTCCTTTCTTCCAAGGTTTCTGGAGAACTACTCGTCTTTCTCCAGATGTTTAGCAGAACCTCAAGTCACCATCAGGCACACGGGTCTTCTGCTCCAACCCACTTTGGGGGAAGGCTGGAAGGAAGCGCCGTGGGGGCGAAGAGCCGGAGGGCCTCGTTCCAGTGGGACTGCATCATGGCCTGGAACTGGCTGACCATCTCAGCCCGCTGAGCCTCCAGGCGCTGGCACCTGGCCTTGCACTCCCGCAGGCCTATGCTCCTAGTCCTCAGTGAGGTGCTTCTGCTGAGCCTCCTTCTCGGTCAGATCCAATTTGAACTGAGCTGTTTGGCCAACTCTTTCTCCTGGGGGCTGCTTAGCTCCAACCGTTGCTTCCTGTTGGGGTGCTAAGGAGCCCGCCGGGCAGGTGAGGAGTGGGAGGGGAGGGGTGAGTAGAGGCCAGTGAGGCGCCCCTTGACATGAGTGACATTGAGTTGGCCACGCCTACCCAGTCACATGACCACCTAGCCACGTCTGCCCAGCCGGTCATTAGGAAGATGGTATTAGTGGTCCGTGGGATTTAAAATGATGGATTTAGTGGTCCCTGAGGTCTTAAAGGTTTGGGACTCCTGGACTAGATGACCTCCCAACTCTGTTATTCTGCTAAGGGAATTTTTTTTATACACCTTGCCAGCCAATCGTGGCACGACAAAACCGCGCTCGACTAAGCCGCGCCCGATTAAACCGCGTCGCTGACGTCATCAACAGGGCGACAACAGCGAGCGCGGAGAAAGAAGGGCGCTTTAAATAGCGCTTTGAAAGCAAGCCGATTCAACTTAAGGTAAGGGTTAGGTTTAAGGTTAGATTTAGGGTTAGGTTTAGGGTTAGGTTTAGCGTTAGGTTAAGGGTTAGGATTAGGTTTAGCGTTAGGTTAAGGGTTAGGTTTAGGGTTAGGTTTAGGGTTAGGTTTAGGGGTTAATTTTAGGTTTAGCGTTTACAGCGTGCTTTTTTCTCTGCGCTGTTGTTGAGCTGTGATGACGTCAGTTATGCGGTTTCGTCGAACGCCCTTTAGTCGAACGCGGTTTTGTGGTGGAACCCCAGCCGATATACAAGAAAGCAAAGAGAAAAATAGTACATTCTTTCTAAAATGAAGTATTACAAGAAATTAGCGTTTAGACAAATTAAATAACCTCATAATTCTGCTTCTTCTATTTGTGATGTACGTGGGAAGGTGCATATGAGTCAGAAACCCCATTAACAGTTTTGCAATGTTTGCTGTACTCCAAATAATATAGTTCTCTTTTTAATTAATAAAGTTTTATTTTATTTTATACCCCACATTGTGTGAATGGCTTGATTCCTGAGAGTTATCCGGTTCAATACCAATAAACATAACAGTATTATTCCTAGTAATTACATTTTATTTTCATTTTTAGTTTTTTAATTATTATTATTATTATTTATTGAAAATTTTTGGAAAAAAAACTTTTACAAATGTTTACCTCCCTCCCCCTCCCCTCCCCCCCAACCCCCCCCCCGACTTCCCAGTTAGTTTTACTGACATGTAATTTCTACTATCATCCTTCAGTTCTAAACCTTCTCATAGTTCTACTATACATTGTATCATCTTAACATCTGTTTTTGCTATTTTTCCGATTGTGGGAAGTTATCATCCAGCCCTCTCCCAGAAAAATGAAATATCCTAGGAAATATCGAAAAGGCAGAATATTTCTCTGGATGTGAGGAGAAAGAAACATGTTTTAAAAGACAGAATAGTTGCCTGTAGCTTCCTGCCCATCTACACTTTGTTAATGGGCCATTGACATGGCCAAGCTAGTCACTTTACATAATAAAGACTTCACCAGCAGCTACAGCAGAAAGGCATGATAATATTGGAACTTTACTCAACTGAGCACATGGCATCTGAGAACTCAACCAAACCAGGATTCAAAACACAGCCTAGAGAGTAGCCCCCTGCATGGCACCATGGGAGTCTGACAACCAATCAGAATACACTTCTTACGCAGGAAACAGGAATTTGAATTTGAATTTGAACTTATTTCATGTATATGCTGCCCTTTCCCCCCGAAGGGGACTCAGGGCGGCTCACAATCCAATCCAGGTTGCAAATCCAGGTTGATAAAATCCTGCAAATCAGAGAATGCCTTTGAATAAAAAAATAGTTGAAATTGAAACAGAGAGGTGGGACTAAACAGGGTATAAAAAGCCTAGCAAGCCCCTCCCTCAGCCCTTCTCTTCTTCTCCACCAACATTCAAGCATGTGATCACCTTTTCTGTTCAGGGCTCAAGCCATGTGGCCCTGTCCACCATTAAAACCATCTTTCCAAGCAGCCTCCATGTCTCCAGTGTCTTTTCCCCCACTTGGAGCCGAACCCAGAAGGACATTTCTTTCATCACTCTCTTATTTCTAATTCTATTTTACCCCCCCCCCCTTTTCTCCTCTTCCCCAATCATTCTAATATTTAAAGACTAGTTCCTTCCTTTTTTGCATTATTCAATATTTCAATATGCACTTCTAGCATCAATCATGAGCTTTCAAGCATTTATCAAATTACTTAATCCTAGCTTTTCAAATAATATATTTGTAATCTCTCTTCAAGAGAAGAAGAGATACCGGTAGATTTTGTGTGTGTTTCTCTCTCTCTCTCTCTCTCTCTGTGTGTGTGTAAGTGTGTGTGCGTGTGTGTGTGTGTGTGTGTGTGTGTGTGTGTGTATGTGTGTGTGTCCGTCCAATTTGAGAGTTTGTAGCTACCGCCCAGGGAGAAAATGAGATTATTAAGCTTGCCTCTTTGTTCAAGAAATTGGAATTGCGATTAAATCAACGGAAGTCGGGGAGGCCCCTAGATCTTAGGATTTTCCAGTTTGACATTAAATTGACATTGGGTCCTGAGTTCCTTTCTATTATAGCTTGAAGTGAAAGCTTTTTCAGATCGGCTCCTAGCCTGAGTTTCAGTGAAGGATATTTTATAGATTTTTCTTAAAGCAGACTTAGGATCTGTGGGACCTGTGAGACGGAGGAACCAGATTGACTATTAAATTATGGCTTATTTTTTCAAACATTGCACCCCTAGCTACAAACTAGGCTTATATGAGATCATCAGTATTCTGATATGGGAGATTTAATCCACGTATTTGTTTTACTTCAAAGCAGGTATGGTCAGCCTGGCTGGGAATTTTAGACCAGGAAAACAATCCTGCTGGAAAGCTAAAATGACTTTTATTGTGATTGGTTATAGCAGGAGTGTCAAACTCAAGGGCTGCTGGCCGGATTTGCCCCACAATGTGGTCGGATCCAGCCTGCAGGGTCATCCTGGTCTACCCAATGTGAAGAGGAATAGAATAGAATAGAATAACAGCGTTGGAAGGGACCTTGGAGGTCTTCTAGTCCAACCCCCTGCCTAGACAGGAAACCCTATACCGTTTCAGACAAATGGCTATCCAACATCTTCTTAAAAAGTTAGCAATAGCAATAGCAATAGTAGTTAGACTTATATAGGGCTTTCAGCCTTCTCTAAGCGGTTTACAGAGTCAGCATATCGCCCCCACAGTCTGGGTCCTCATTTCACCCACCTCGGAAAGATGGAAGGCTGAGTCAACCTTGAGCCGGTGAGATTTGAACCGCCAAACTGCATATAACAGTCAGCTGAAGCGGCCTGCAGTACTGCACCCTAACCACTGCACCACCTCGGCTCTGTTTCCAGTGTTGAGGCATTCACAACTTCTGGTGGCAAATTGTTCCACTGGTTAATTGTTCTGACTGTCAGGAAATTTCTCCTCCGTTCCAAGTTGCTTCTCTCCTTGATTAGTTTCCACCCATTGCTTCTTGTCCTGCCTTCAGGTGCTTTGGAGAATAGTTTGACTCCCTCTTCTTTGTGGCAACCCCTGAGATATTGGAAGACTGCTATCATGTCTCCCCTGGTCCTTCTTTTCATTAAACTAGACACACCCAGTTCCTGCAACCGTTCTTCATATGTTTTAGCCTCCAGTCCCCTCATCCTCTTTGTTGCTCTTCTCTGCCCTCTTTCTAGAGTCTCCACATCTTTTCTACATTGTGGCGACCAAAACTGAATGCTGCATTCCAAGTGTGGCCTCACCAAGGCCTTATAAAGTGGTATTAAACCTTCACATGATCTTGATTCTCTCCCTCTGTTGATGCAGCCTAGAACTGTGTTGGCTTTTTTGGCAGCTGCTGCCCACGGCTGGCTCCTATTTAAATGGTTGTCCACTAGGACTCCAAGATCCCTCTCACAGTTACTACTATTGAGCAAGTTGCCACCTATACTGTACCTGTGCATTCATTTTTCTTGCCTAAATGTAGAACCTTACTCTTTTCACCATTGAATTTCATTTTATTAGATAGTGCTCAATGTTCAAGCTTGTTAAGATCCTTCTGTATCTTGAGCCTGTCTTCTGGAGTGTTGGCTATTCCTGCCAGCTTGGTGTCATCTGCAAATTTGATGGGTTCCCTATTTATTCCCTCATCCAAATCATTGATGAAGATGTTGAAGAGTCCTGGGCCTAAAACAGAGCCTTGGGGTCCCCCACTGCATACTTCCCTCCATGATGATGCAGTTCCATTGAGGACTACACGTTTAGTGCGGTTGGTCAGCCAGTTACGAATCCATCTGGTGGTGATGCTGTCTAACCCACATTCTTCTACTTTAGCAAGTAGGAAAGATCAGGCCAGCGTGGCATTGGTCCGGTCTACCCAATAGCTTCAACCCAGTCTACCCAGTGCAAAGAGGAAACATACCAGCAGTTTGGGGAGTGGTGTCAAGCTGGCCACGCCCACCCAGTCACACACACACACACACCCTGAAGTCAACCACAGCCCTGATGTGTTCCTTTAATGCAGTGGTTCCCAAACTTGGCAACTTTAAGACTTGTGGATTTCAACTCCCAGAATTCTCCAGTCAGCTCTGCTGGCTGGAGAATTCTGGGAGTTGAAGTCCACAAGTCTTAAAGTTGCCAAGTTTGGGAACCACTGCCTTAATGAAATTGAGTTTGACACCCCTGGGTTGTAACAACAGAATCTTGCAAGTGTGATTGTGCTATACCTCCGCCCCACCTTATATTCCAATGAATAACAAAATAACAGAGATGAAAGAGACCTTGGAGGTCTTCTAGTCCAACCCCCTGATCAAGCAGGAGACTCTGTACCATTTTGGACAAAGGGTTGTCGAATACCACAGTTGGAAGGGACCTTGGAGGTCTTCTAGTCCAGGCCCCTGCTCAACCACCTATTTCAGACAGGTGGTTCTCCAGTCTCTTCTTAAAAGCCTCCAGTGTTGGAGCACCCACAACTTCTGGTGGCAAGCTGTTCCAGTGGTTAATTGTCCTCACTGTCAGGAAGTTTCTCCTTACTTCTATGGCTGCTTCTCTCCTTGATAAGCTTCCATCCTGTTGTGGCCCACCAGCGGCCAGATTCAGACATTGGTTGGGGAGGTTGGGGAGGAACACGGGCCAGTCCTGGAGTCTGGGGAAGTCTCTGATGAGGCCTCTGTGTCGGAGGCAGAGAGGGGGCCAGGGCCATCTGACGGTTATCAGCTGCCTTCAGAGTCAGACCTCAGTGAGGCAGAGGAACAGCTGGAGCCTGTTCCCAGTGTGCTCATGCACAGAGTTGCCAGACAAAGGAAACAGCTAAAGAACAGGAGTTGACTTGGGAGTAAGGCCACAGGTGGACGATGAATGGCCCCTCCCATAGGGAATAAAAGGGAGCAAAAGGGGAGTGGAGTTTGCAGGAGACAATTAGTTCACTTAATTGGTTCGTGACTCTCCGGGACTCCTTGCCAAGTTCTGCAGATATCGGCCTGGCAGCTCTCCAAGCCAGATGAGGTCTGTGACTGTAAATCCTCCCTGGAAAGACTTTGCTGGATGTGAATGAATAGAATTCATAGTAAATTGATCATTGATTGATTGATTGATTGATTACATTTGTATGCCGCCCTTTTCCCTGAAGGGGACTCAGGGCGGCTCACAATTCAATCAGGGAAGGGGGTACAGACAAGGGAATAAAAAAGACGAGACATAACAATACAAAATTTAAAAACACACAACAACCATACCATTCGAGACGGGGGCAACAGCTCTTTAGCCCCAGGCCTGTTGGAACAGCCAGGTTTTAAGGGCTTTGCGGAAGGCCTGGAGGGTGGTGAGGGTTCGAATCTCCACGGGGAGTTCGTTCCAGAGGGCCGGAGTAGCCACAGAGAAGGCTCTCCTCCGGGTAGTCGCCAGTCGGCATTGGCCAGCGGATGGAATTCGGAGGAGGCCTAATCTGTGGGATCTGATCGGTCTAGTGGAGGTGATTGGCAGCAGGCGGTCTCTCAAGTACCCAGGTCCAATACCATGAAGGGCTTTATAAGTGACGACTAGCGCCTTGAAGCGTATCCGAAGACCGATAGGCAGCCAGTGCAGCTCGCGGAGAATAGGTGTTACGTGGGTGAACCGAGGTGCACCCACAATCGCTCGCGCGGCTGCATTCTGGACAAGCTGAAGTCTCCGAATGCTCTTCAAGGGCTGCCCCATGTAGAGCACGTTGCAGTAGTCCAGATCAAAGGGGTTTTTGCCAGGACAAGGATCTTGCTTCATGCTCTTGGGAAGCCTCAGTCAGAACACATCCGTTGTTTCTTGTGATTTAAGGAGCTGTCTCTTTGAGCCACTTTGAAATGTTATCTGGGCATTCTGGACTTTAAAAATGTTTTATAGGTTGTCCTCCACTTACAGTAATTCATTTAGTGACCTTTCAAAGTTACAATGGCACTGGAAAAAAAGCAACGTATGAAAAAAAAAAGTGATTTATTCCCACTTACTGCAATGCGAATAAGGTGTTCCTCAATTTATGACCGAAATTCAATTCACATGAACAGTGGGATGCTGCAACGGTCATAAATGCGAGTACTGGCCGTCAGTCGCTTTTTTCAGGGCTGTTTTAAGGCTAAAGAGTCATAAAAAGGAATGGTTGTAAGTCAAGGACTTACCTTTTATTTGGACTAAATCGTTGAAGTTGTACGAACCCAAACAATGGTTGATTTTAAAACAAGCTTCATCATCGGTTTGGAAATATATAAATCAAAGTAACAACACACTGGAGTACAACGCAGCAACAGAAGCTGTGAAAAGGATAACACTGCCACGCATCAAAATATCTCAGAAACCACCAGCAGACTAAACCAACTAAATATGAACCGTTGTGACACAGTGGTTAGAGTGCAGTACTGCAGGCTACTTCTGCTGCCTGCCGGCTGCCTGCAATTTGGCAGTTCGAATCTCACCAGGCTCAAGGTTGACTCAGCCTTCCATCCTTCCAAGGTGGGTCAAATGAGGACCCAGATTGTTGGGGGCAAGAGGTTGACTCTGCAAACCACTTAGAGAGAGCTGTAAAGCACTGTGAAGTGGTATATAAGACTGCTATTGTTATTCATTCATTCCTTCCTTCCTTCCTTCCTTCCTTCCTTCCTTCCTTCCTTCCTTCCTTCCTTCCTTCCTTCCTTCCTTCCTTGCCTTGCCTTGCCTTTCCTTTCCTTTCCTTTCCTTTCCTTCCTTTCCTTCCTTCCCTCCATGAGCCGTTGTGGCTCAGTGGTTAGAATGCAGTGTTGCAGGCTAATTCCACCAACTGCCAGTAGTTCAATCCTCACCAGTTCAAGGTTGAACTCAGCCTCCTTTCCTTCCGAGGTGGGTAAAATGAGGAGCCAGGTTGTTGGGGACAAGAGGTTGACTCTGTAAACCGCTTAGAGAGAGCTGTAAAGCACTGTGAAGTGCTATATAAGTCTGCTATTGTTATTCCTTTCTTTTCTTATCTTCCTTCCTTCCTTCCTTCCTTCCTTCCTTCCTTCCCTTCCCTTCCCTTCCTTCCTTCCCTTCCCTCCATGAGCCGTTGTGGCTCAGTGGTTAGAATGCAGTGTTGCAGGCTAATTCCGCCACTGCCAGTAGTTCAATCCTCACCAGTTCAAGGTTGAACTCAGCCTCCTTTCCTTCCGAGGTGGGTAAAATGAGGAGCCAGGTTGTTGGGGGCAAGAGGCTGACTCTGAAAACTGCTTAGATAAAGGTAAGGTTCGCCCGCCCACATATGTGCTAGTCATTCCTCAATCTAAGGGGCGGTGCTCATCGCCGTTTCAAAGCCGAAGAGCCACCGCTGTCCGGAGACGTCTCCGTGATCATGTGGCCAGCATGATTGGACGCTGAAGGCGCACGGAACGCTGTTACCTTCCCACCAAAGTTGGTACCTATTTTTCTACTTGCTGTCAGGATTCCAAATAGCATCCTCAAACAAATCAAACTCCAAGGCAAAGTATTGCTCAAAGTTCCAATTTATGAAGAGAGACATGTTGGCACATCTGGGAAAACCCGAATCTGAAAGCTTCCCGATTTTCCCCACCCAGTTGAAAGTTCAAGATCTTGCCCCCACACCCCCACAAGCCCATCCCATGGTCCAATCTCCCACTGTCATGCTGGCAGTTCCACCCATCCAGTTCCGGTCAGGTGCAGAAGTGCAGATACAAAGGATGACCTTGGCTTTCTAGAAAGAATGTCGTTATGGCTACATATCATTGAACTCGGTACAATCCCCCCTCCTATTTTCCCACCATAGAAAATGCATAGTAGAATAAGTGTGGCAGGCCAAAGATCCAAAAGAAAAGATGGCTGCAGGCCTGACAGGTTAATTGCAACTTCAAAACAGGTCAAAATTTCTCTTTTCCTACCAGAAAATTCTCACATATATAGTAAACATATGTTTTATCCGAAAGCTAAAAAATGTGTGTGTGTGGGGGAGAATCAGTTCTTAGGTGAGCGGCGTAGATTAAATCAAGTTGATATATAAAATATAAGGCCACCATTTGCTATCTTATCGGCACAATAATAGATCTGCAAGTGGATTTATTTTTCTTTTGGCATCTGGGATTCCCACACAGCCCCTCCTCTGGATTTATGGGTGATGTTTTCCTCCTTGTTTTATTGTTTTATTCCTCCCTTTTGGCTTCTGAATGAAAACAGGTGCAGGAAGTAATCTGAGCTCCATTGCCTACAGTAACGTGAGATCCTTTTACCTATGAACAGGTATGTTTGCCTCTTCTGGGGCTTATGCATTAATCTACTCCTGACTTTGCCAGATGTATAAATAGAAGCAGATCCCTTCATAGGGTGACATCATTCTTAACAGATAGTACTGGAAGTGGTAGTACATTCGCTGGCTGGGGAATTCTGGGAGTTGAAGTCCGGACATCTTCAAGTTGCTAAGGTTGAGAAATGACTTTTTATTTCTAATTCAAACTCTGTCTGCCATCCTGGATGAATTATTAGCTTTCTTGGAGGCCCTTAGCCTCTTTAGGAGTGTGAAAATCTGACAAATCTCACCGCTCTACCCTGATCACTTCTGCCATTATTTTTTTTCGGGGTGGCCCGAAGCCTCAGCGCTCACCAGCGAGCGATTAATATCCAGCGATCAAAATCGATACCAGCGGACGATGACTTTTCTATTCCTGAGATCAAAGCAGCCGGCTCTTATCTTGAGGGATCACCTGAGACCTGGAGGCTCCTTAATCAAGTCTCCTTACAAGCACCTTGGTTTACAAATCAAAAGAGGAACCGTTGCAGAAAATTAGGGTCTTGGAGAATGGAAATGTAGATTTAAGGGCCAGACGAAAAGAACCTTTTGGAGCCAAAGGCTGGAGCCCTGTCAGCTTCGATTCTGCAGAGTTGGGGAACTGACGCAGAGATTTTTTTACCAAGTTTTACTTCTAGTATTTGAGGGGCTGTCACAGAGAAAATGATGGCGTGGGGGCAAGTTACTCTCCAAAGCACCCGAGGGTAGGACAAGAAGCAATGGGTGGAAGCTAATCAAGGAGAGAAGCAACTTGGAACTGAGGAGGAATTTCCTGACAGGGAGAACAATGGACCAGTGGAACAACTTGCCACCAGTAATTGTAAATGCTCCAACACTGGAAGTTTTAAAGAAGAGATTGGATACATTTGTCTGAAGTGGTGTAGGGTATCCTGCCTAAGCAGGGGGTTGGACTAGAAGACCTCCAAGGTCCCTTCCAACTCTGCTATTCTATCTCTATACCTACCTAACTACCATATCTGTCTGTCCATCCATCGATTCATCCATGTCCGTCTATCTCTATCCATATCTATCCATCCATCCATCCATCCATCCATCCATCCATCCATCCATCCATCCATCCATCCATCTATCATCTATCTATCTATCTATCTATCTATCTATCTATCTATCTATCTATCTATCTATCTATCTATCTATCTATCTATCTATCTATTGTCTCTATCATATTTATCCATCCATCCATATCTATCCATCCAGCAACCCAACCCCACCCATCCATCTCTCTGTGTGTGTGTGTGTGTGTGTGTTGTGTGTGTGTGTGTATCCATCCATCCATATGTATCTAACCGTATGAATCTATCATCCATCCACCCAACTCCACCCACCCACCCTTCCATCCACACATCCATCCATCCATCCTTCCTTCCATCCACCCACCCACCCACCCTTTCATCCATCCATCCATCCATTCACCCACCCACCCACCCACTCTTCCATCCACACATCCATCCATCCTTCCTTCCATCCATCCACCCACCCTTCCATCAACCACCCACCCTTTCATCCATCCATTCACCCACCCACCCACCCACCCTTCCATCCACACATCCATCCATCCATCCTTCCTTCCATCCATCCACCCACCCTTCCATCCACCCACCCACCCACCCTTTCATCCATCCATCCACCACCCACCCACCCACCCTTCCATCCACACATCCATCCATCCATCCTTCCTTCCATCCATCCACCCACCCACCCACCTTTTCATCCATGCATCCATCCACCCACCCTTCCATCCACCCACCCACCCACCCTTTCATCCATCCATCCATCCATCCATTCACCCACCCACCCACCCTTCCATCCACACATCCATCCATCCTTCCTTCCTTCCATCCACCCAACCACCCGCCCACCTACCCTTCCATTCACCCACCCACCCACTCTTCCATCCACCCACCCACCCACTCTTCATCCACCCACCCACCCTTCCATCCACACATCCATCCATCCATCCATCCATCCTTCCTTCCATCCATCCATCCATCGATCCATCCTTCCTTCCATCCATCCATCCATCCACCCACTCTTCCATCCACCCACCAACCCACCCTTCCATCCACCCATCCATCCACCCTTTCATCCATCCATCGATCCATCCATCCATCCATTCATCCACCCACCCACCCACCCTTCCATCCACACATCCATCCGTCCATTCTTCCTTCCTTCCATCCATCCACCCACCCACCCACCCACCCACCTACACTTCCATCCACCCACCCACCCATCCTTTCATCCATGCATCCATCCAGGGGCTGCCACAAAAGGGAAGGGGTCAGCCTGTTGTCCAGAGCTCCTGAAGGGAGGACATGAATCCATGGGGAGCTTATCCAGGAGAGATCCAACCCGGAACTAAGTAGAAGAAATTTCCTGACAGTGGGAACAATTAATCAATGGAAAAGAAGCTGTATCCTGGAGTTAGGGGTGCGCCATCACTGGAGGTTTCCAGAAATAGACCGGACACCCATTTGACTGGGATGGCAAAAAGATCTTTTGCCCTGAGCAGAGTTGGGCTAGAAGACCTCTGAGGTTCTCTGCAGCCCTAGGATTCTGCGGTCTAATTCTTTCGCCACTGGTGGTCACAATTTGATGGAAAAGGCAACGTTTTAAATTTGCAGGATTTAACTGAGAAACGCAGGCTAGTCTTCTGCTGAGTGGCCAAGAACGGTGGGGTCACTACGAAAGCAGGTCTTCTTCCAAAGGAGAACAGCTTGAGAAATAATCCAAGAATTTCTGCATTTCCCACACAGAAGGAGAACATGTCGTAGCGTTGGTGGAAACCTTAACAGGGCCTTCTCCTTCGGTGGCAGTTCAATTGCTAGACAGTCCCCAGCATGAAATCTCTTTCCCACCATGCGGCCAACCAATTCCATTTCAACTGCGGTGGAGAGCCAGTTGGGTCTCAAGTCTACGCACCCACCCAGCCACAGAGAGAGCCTGGTGGCACAGTGGTTAGAGTGCAGCACTGCAGGCTACTTCAGCTGACTGCAGTTCAGCGGTTCAAATCTCACCGGCTCAAGGTTGACTCAGCCTTCCATCATTCCGAGGTGGGTAAAATGAGGAGCTGGATTGTTGTTGGGGGCGATATGCTGACTCTGTAAACCGCTTAGAGAGGGCTGAAAGCCCTATGAAGCGGTATATAAGTCTAACTGCTATTGCTATTGTTTGCTACCTAAGCTTGTAAATTTGATATAAGCCACATTCAAACTGGAAGAGAGGGGACACAGTTACTCTCTCTCCATCCTCTTTGCAACATACCTGTATGAAGAATGTTAGTCACAAATCCCTGGGAAACGTAACACGGAAACCTGAGACAGCGATGGGAAGCAACCGTCCACGTGACACACGCCGACTAATTCAACACGGAAGTTCAAAGCAGCCGTTTCCTAGTCCCAGATTCACGTCAATAGGCCAAATAGAGCAGAAAACACACACACACACACACACACACACACACACACACACACACACACACGGACATAAACATGAAACTCTCAAAAGTTAAAAAAAAAGCTAAACCTTTCTTGTGAGGAGGAATTTCACATGAATGTATCCGATAGGAATTTCACCTGTGACATACTGGTTAATGGAAAATGGATTGTTTATATAAAAAAATAAAATTAAAAATTAAAAAAAGAAGGAATTTCACCTGTGCCAGTAACAACCTAGTCTCTCCAAACAGCAAGATGGGAGGTATGTAAATTAATTTAATTTCCTTCCTTCCTTCTTTCCTATCTTCCTTCCATCTTTCCTTCCTTCCTTCCTATTTTCCTTCCTTCCATTCCTTCCTATTTTCCTTCCTTCCTATCTTCCTTCCATCTTTCCTCCCTCCCTCCCTCCCTTCCTATCTTCCTTCCTTCCATCTTTCCTTCCTTCCTTCTTTCTTATCTTCCTTCCTCTCCCCTCCCCTTCCCGATACCTTCAGATAAATCTTCAATCAATTTAAAAAGGGAGAGAATTGGGAATGCCTTGATTACTTCATTGCGTTGGTTCTGCTTTATGTAGCCTTATCTATGAAGACACACACATACACACACACACACACACGCACAAAGGCCCTCTCAAAACTCAAAAAAGCTAAACGTTTCTTGTGAGAAGGTATTACACATTTATTTATCTGATAGTATTTTAACCTGTGTCAGTAACCTATTTGCCCCAAAGAGCAAGATGGGTGGTATATCAATTAATTAAATTTCCTCCCTCCCTCCCTCATTTCCCCCTCCCTCCCTCCCCCTTCCCCTTCCTTCTCTCTCCCTCCCTTCCTTCTCCACCCCTCCCTTCTTTTTCCTTCCCTCCCTCCATGATACCAGGATTAAATCTTCAGTCAACATGAAAAGGGAGAGAACTGGGGATGCCTTGATTTAGTTCATTGCATCAATTCTGCTTTATGTAGCTTATCCATGAAACAGTGACGTGCGGGGAAGACGAGGAGGAGTGAGGCAGCGGCAGTGGCTCCTCAGGGACGGTGACAGAAGGGGCTCCGGACGCCTGCGCCATCTCCCGCCCGTCTTCCGGGACTCGCCCAGCCTGGCGCGCAGCACTTTAAAGTGCATGCCACCGCCCGGCCATACAACAGGGCCTGTTTTATGGCCGGAAGGCACAACGGCACTTTAAAGTGCATGCCAGCGCATGGCTTTAAAAAATAAAAAAATAAAAAAGTGCCAGCCTGCGTGCCAGAAGAGGCGGGTAAAACACACACACACACACACACACAGACACACACACACAAATTACTTATAATAAAACAAATTACAATTACTTACAAATAATTTTGAATTCCTCCCCTCTGCCCCCTCCCTCGGACCCACATACCTTTTTTCCAGCTGTGTCAGAGGATTTCAACTCTCCTCTTGTCTGCCGTGATGAAAATGTAAAAAGAAAAAGGCAACTTAGGCAAGAGTTGCTGCTGCCAGAGCAGGAGGCGAGAGAACCACGTGCCTCCTTTGCATAAGGAATTTTTCGCCTTTTAACCCTTGCTTAACCCTGACGAAGGGTTAAAAGGCGAAAAATTCCTTATGCAAAGGAGGCACATGGTTCTCTCGCCTCCCCCTGCAGTTAGCACTAAGCAGAGTCATCCACTGTGACTCTGGCAGCAACTACCTCTGCCTTTTTCCTTTTAATTTTTCTTTTCATCATGACACTGGTGAGGCTCTGCTTCCCCTGACTGCATGTCCCTGCCATGAAATCCCATCTCCTTCCTGATCAAATTCCTATTAGGCTTTTTTCTTTTTAAATAATAGACTAGATTCATTCTTAGTGTTCGAATTTAGCCTGGCATGAATCTCATCTGACTGTCACAGCTTTATGATCATTTCTGATAGTTTGTTGTTGTTGTTAGTTGCGAAGTCGTGTCCAACCCATGGACCACGTTCCTCCAGGCCTTCCCATCCTCTACCATCCCATGGAATCCATTGAAGCTCACGCTGACTGCTTCGGTGACTCCATACAGCCATCTCATTTTCTCTTGCCCCCTTCTTCTTCTGCCCTCCATCTTTCCCAGCATGAGGCTCTTCTCCAGGGAGTCCTTCTTCCTTCTCATCAGGTGGCCAAAGTCTTTGAGTTTCCTCTTCAGGATCTGGCCTTCTAAAGAGCAGCCAGGGTTGATCTCCTCTAGGACTGACCAGTTGGATGGCCTTGCAGTCCAAGGGACTCACAGGAGATGATAGATAGATAGATAGATAGATAGATAGATAGATAGATAGATAGATGGATGGATGGATGGATGGATGGATGGATGGATGGATGGATGGATGGATGGATGGATGGATGGATGGATGGATGGATGGATGGGATAGGATAGAGATAGAGATAGAGATAGAGATAGAGATAGATAGATAGATAGATAGATAGATAGATAGATAGATAGATAGATAGATAGATAGATAGATAGATAGATAGATAGATAATTATATAGGTAGGTAGATAGGTAAGTTGATAGATAGGTACGCAGTCAGTCAGTCAGACAGATAGATAGAAGAAGTCCCCTTCTTCTTCTTTTGCCCTCCATCGTTCCCAGCATGAGGCTCTTCTCCAGGGAGTCCTTCTTCCTTCTCATCAGGTGGCCAAAGCCTTTGTGTTTCCTCTTCAGGATCTGGCCTTCTAAAGAACAGCCAGGTTTGATCTCCTCTAGGACTGACCGGTTGGATGGCCTTGCAGTCCAAGGGACTCAATGCAGGAGTCTTCTCCAGCACCAGAGTTCAAAGGTCTCCATTCTTTGGCGCCCAGCCTTCCTTATGGTCTAACCTTCACAGCCATCCATTGCAACTGGAGATTAAGTTTATACAGCTGCTAAAGTGTTGCAGGTGTGTTCTCTGTGGAACCTCATCCCTGTGGAGGCAAGACTAGCCCTGCCTCGATGCTCCTTGGGGACCCCAGAAGGATATGGAGCCCATCAAGTGGTGGGTTTAGTTGTTATTACCAGGGGATGGGATGGGGGATTCTGTAGTGGCGTCTAATTGCTGTTGGCTGCCTGGAGCAGCGTTGATTTGATTTACTGTATTTTTCAGACTATTAGATGCACCAGTATGTAAGATGCACCAAGATTTCAAAGAGGTAAGTAAGAAAAAAAAATTTTGTCCCACCCCTGACCCCCAGGAGCACTGTGCAGGCTTCAGCAGGGCTGGGGGAAGGCAAAAATGCCCCTGTTTTGCACCAAAATGGGGACATTTTTTCCCCTCCCCCAGCTCTGCTGAAGCCTGCAGAATGCTTCTCGGGGGGTGGGGGGAAGGCAAAAACACCCCCATGTTGTTGAAAAACGGCCTGATTTTGCCCATTTTTCACAAAAACGGGATGCAAAGACGGGGCTTCAGGAGGCCAAAAATGGCTGTATTTGGTGTATAAGACGCACCAACATTTCCACGCTCTTTTAGGGGGCGGGGAAGCTGGGTCTTATACTCCAAAAATACGGTGAATCATAATTTATAAAGAGCAGCTGTCATCTCTGTCCCGGATCAGCCCCTCCTCTGACCCGGTGTTGATTCACTGACAGTCTCGTTCGCTTTAATGGGACGGCTGGTGATGCGGCAGGGACACAAGGTGAGGGACATGGAGAGCAGCAGGTGAGTGGATGCCCGCTAACAGGCGCTGCCATGATGGATCTGGAATGACAGGCGCTCTTTAATATTACATTTATAAGCCGCTTAGGTGGTTTCCCTTTCATTTTTACTGCTTGCCCTTCCTCCTCAAACTGAGGACCCCGGTGGTACAGACGTATTTCTCTTCAAACAATCCTACAGGTTGTAGCGTACCTGGATTTGCCAAACACGGGGACAAAGGAATATTCCTGAACTTCGTTTTATGATTTATCTCATGGCGACTGTGAAATTGTGTGGATGCCTCATCAACGCAGGGCATTTTCTCTCAGCTTGCAAAGCTTAGATTCATCCAATGGGTTTACCAAACATGTAAATATTGCACAATACCGTATTTTTTGGAGTATAAGACGCACCAAGATTTTGAAGAGGCAAATTAAACAAAAAAAAATTTTGCACTCTGCAGAACTCCCCAAAACAGCCTGTTTTTTGCGAAAATGGCAAAAAAAGGGCATGCATAGCCTTTAGGAGGCATATAGAGGGCTTCTGGGGGCTGGGGAGGGTTAAAATGACCCTCATTTTTGCCCCTCCCAGCCCCCAGAAGCCCTCTATATGCCTCCTAAAGACTATGCACATCCATTTTTGCAAAGGGGGTGGGGTTTTGGGAGGCTAAAAATGCTGTATTTGGTGTATAAGACGCACCCAGATTTTCACCCTCTTTTTTGAGGGAAAAAGGTTTGTCATACTCCAAAAAATACAGCCATAACTAAGCTCCATTTCATACTAAATCAACTAAATTATGAATGTATCTTAAATAGAAAACTACCATATTTTTCGGAGTATAAGAAAAACCTTTTCCCAAGGGAAGAAGAGGGGAAGGGTAGAGGAGAGGAAGGGGAAGGAGAGAAGGGAAAGGAGAGGAGGAAGGAAGGAAGGAGAGAAGAAAGGGAAGAAAGGGGGGAAGGAAGGAGGGAGGGAAGCAAGGAGGGAAGCAAGGAGGGAAGGAAGGAGAGAAGGAAGGGGGGAAGGAAGGAGGAAAGGAAGGAGAGAAGGAGGGAGGGAAGGAGAGAAGAAAGGAGGGAGGGAAGGGGGAAGGAGGGAAGGAAGGAGGGAAGGAAGGAGAGAAGGAGAGAAGAAAGGAGGGAAGGAAGGAGGGAAGGAAGGAGGGAAGGAAGGAGAGAAGGAGAGAAAAAAGGAGGGAAGGAAGGAGGGAAGGAAGGAGGAAAGGAAGGAGAGAAGGAGAGAAGATAGGGGGGAAGGAAGGAGGAAAGGAAGGAGAGAAGGAGAGAAGAAAGGAGGGAAGGAAGGAGAGAAGGAAGGAGGGAAGGAAGGGGGGAAGGAAGGAGGAAAGGAAGGAGAGAAGGAGGGAAGGAAGGAGGGAAGGAGAGAAGGAGAGAAGAAAGGAGGGAGGGAAGGGGGAAGGAGGGAAGGAAGGAAGGAGAGAAGGAGAGGAGAAAGGAGGGAAGGAAGGAGGGAAGGAGAGAAGAAAGGAGGGAAGGAAGGAGGGAAGGAAGGAGAGAAGGAGAGAAAAAAGGAGGGAAGGAAGGAGGGAAGGAAGGAGGAAAGGAAGGAGAGAAGGAGAGAAGATGGGGGGAAGGAAGGAGGAAAGGAAGGAGAGAAGAAAGGAGGGAAGGAAGGAGAGAAGGAAGGAGGGAAGGAAGGAGGAAAGGAAGGAGAGAAGGAGAGAAGAATGGAGGGAGGGAAGGGGGAAGGAGGGAGGGAAGGAAGGAGGGAGGGAAGGAAGGAGGGAAGGAAGGAGAGAAGGAGAGAAGAAAGGAGGGAAGGAAGGAGGGAAGGAAGGAAGAAGAAGAAGTAGGATTGTTGTAAAATAAGATGGATCTATGGGATGGTAAGAAAGCAATTTCAATTATATTGTCAACTGTAGGGGAGAAAAATTGTTACAAATACGTATTATTAATAACAGTTATGAGATCATATAATTGTGAATGTATATATGAGAAATAAAAATTTAATAATAATAAAAAAAAGAAACACCTTTTCCCTCAAAAAAGAGGCTGAAAATCTGGGTGCATCTTATAATACACTGAATACAGTATTTGTTGCCTCCCAAAACCCGCCCCCTTCACGAAAATGGTTGTGCATAGCTTGTAGGAGGCTTTCAGAGAGCTCCTGGGGAGGGCAGAAATGAGCGAAAAATGGGCCTTTTTTTGCTCAATTTTGCCCCCCCAGCCCCCAGGATCACTCTATAAGCTTCCTAATGCCCCTTTTTTGACAAATGGGCCCGTTTTTGCTAAAAATGGGCCATTTTTTGCTTGTTTTTGCCCCCCCTCCAGAAACACACTACAAGCCTCCTAAGGGCTATTCATGCTCTTTTTTGGGGGGGGGAACAGGCCCGTTTTTGTGAAAAACGGGCCATTTTGGGGAGGTTTGCAGAGTGCAAAAACCTTTTTTTTAAAAATTTGACTCTTCAAAACCTTGATGTTTCTTATACTCCGGTGCGTCTCATACTCTGAAAAATATGGTATCTTTAGATAGATTTTCTTACTCCAAAAGCATTTGACTAAAATAAATATGATAAAAATATAAAAAAATCTGATTTAAATTTTAAAAACCCTGTTCTTTAAAAAAAAAAAAATAATAATCGATTTTTATCCACCCTGGCCTGGAGTCACTGTGACTGAATTTCAATGATTGAAACGAATAAAAATAAAAGGATTCCGGTAAAGGGGGAGAGGGACCAGAAGCAGGCTGCAAAACCTTTTTTCCTCCCCGAGAAGGCTCGGTCTTCGGAGGAGCGGGATGTCTTTTCCCCTTGATCCTGCAACCCAGCTGATTTCAGACCCCCCAAATCCGTAAAGCAAATTGGCTGCCACCTGCCACCTCATTTGTAAGTCACCCTGTGCTGAGAGTAAGGGCTGATCGTTCCCTCCCAGCTGGCTGGAAGGAGAGGGAAGCCGAAGCAACTTGAGTGCCTCGTAAGCTGGAGAGAAGATGAGGGCAATTAAAAACACCTTATCCAAACCAAACCAGCATCCCATTATGAAGTTTCTTCTCCATCCCAGGAGACAGGGACCAGGGTTGGCCCTGCTTTAGAATGCCTTGGTAAGAGCACATTCGGCACGTTGCATCCAGGTTTAGTTGCCACGATGTCCCAAAAAATAAATTGTAGAGATTCTGGCAAGAGTGTGAGCAGTGCAACTAGGACGATTAATGTTGATGATGTTGATGTTGATTTTATTTATATGCCGCCCTTTTCCCCGAAGGGGACTCAGGGCGGCTCACAACTCAACCAGGGAAGGGGGATACAAACAAGAATTTAAAACGACATAAAAAACAATGCATGATTAAAACACAACAGTCATACCAATTCGAGACGGGGGCAACAGCTCTTTAGCCCCAGGCCTGTCGGAACAGCCAGGTTTTAAGGGCTTTGCGGAAGGCCTGGAGGGTGGTGAGGGTTCGAATCTCCACGGGGAGTTTGTTCCAGAGGGTCGGAGCAGCCACAGAGAAGGCTCTCCTCTGAGTAGTCGCCAGTCGACACTGGCCGGCGGATGGAATTCGGAGGAGGCCTAATCTGTGGGATCTAATCGGTCTAGTGGAGGTAATTGACGATTAAGGGCCTGGAGACTAAAACATATGAACAATGGCTGCAGGCATTGGATATCTCTAGTCCCATGATGGCAACCCTATGAAGTGGCACACAGAGCCATGTTGCTTGGCACGTGTGGCATCACCCGTTCCTCTTCAACGTTTCTGGTGCACATGCGCCCACAACGATCAGCTGGACTTCATGCGTGCAGCAGTGGCGGAAACAGGAAATGCAGGTCTTCTGTTTTTCTGGCTTCCGCATGCGCCCCGGCCAGCTCATTGTCGGGTGTCCATGCTCTCCAGTAACTGGAATAGCATGAGCACCAGAAACCAGAAGTTCATTTTGTGGCACACGCCTGTTCCCTGGGCAGCTCCTCTTCCTTCTTGCGGCCCAGACGAGTGCATTTGTGCTCCCTTTTTGGCACTCAGTGCAGAGGAGGTTCGCCATCACTGGTCAAATGAAAGTCTAATGAAAAGAAGGTCTAGTGGGGGGCATGACGGCAGGGTTCGAATATTTGTGGGACTACCACAAAGAAGTGGTGTTTGGGTGTGTGGCAGTGGTGGGTTTCAAATTATTTTAGAACCTCTTCTGTAGGTGTGGCCTGCTTTGTGGGAGTGGCTTGCCAGCCATGTGACTGGGTGGGAATGACTTAGCAGTCATGTGACTGGGTGGGCATGGCCAACTTGTAAAATGTGGTGAAACTCACTTAACAACGCTCTTGCTTATGTTTTATCAATGGCTAAGGGGGGAAAAAACAAAATTTTGGAAATGAAAAATGATACACTTATGCCTTAGTTGGAAAAAGTAAATGATGATATAATTATGCTGTGAAATAATTCAACAATGATATAAGGAAGTACTAATATAAGGTCTGGTGATATAATGTATAAGGTTAAGAACTTACTATAATGATATTTCGCTGCTGATAAGGCAATTCTAATAGGGGAACAAATGAAAACTGGTATATATAGGCAGCAATGCCTTGTTGAACAATGAAGGAATAAGATCTCTGTATGAAGGTATGAAATGCAAGATTAACAATGAATAGAAGTATATTCTCTGGGGCAAAGCAATGCTAATGTTAACTGAATATATTGTAGAAGGAAAATGAGGCCTTTAGTTACATTAGAGGAAATATCTGAGATGGTAAATATTATTTGAAGATGTAGATGTTAAAGCAACCGTAATCAAACGACATGCTGCATGTGATGATGGGTTTTTTTTTCTTTCCCTTTTTGGACTTTTTTTTTGTCCTTTTTGGCCTCCCCCCCTCCCCCCACCCTTTTTTTTTCTTGTTTTTTTTTTTTTAAACCCTAGCTTATTGTGGTGTTTATTAAATATACAACAGAGAGATACGGGATGTATAAACTTAGTAGGGATGCACCTGTGATCAAACGACATATTATATGTGAAGATGGGTTTCCCCCCCCTTTTTTCCCCCCATCTTCTCCCTTTCCCATTGTTGTCTGTGTAATAAAAAATAAAAAATAAAAAAACAATGCTCTTGCTTAGCAACCAAAATGTTGGCTCAGAAACTCTGGCATTTGAAGCACGCAAGTCTTAAAGCTGTCAAGTTACAAGGCCCTTCTTGCACCCCTAACCCTTTAGGAAAAAAATCCCCCAGGGGTATTCAAACTTGACAGCTTTAAGACTTGTGGACTTCAACTCCCAGAATTCCTCCTCTCACTCTTCATCTTGATGATGTGCGGACGGTCGGGGGGGAGGGAGCTGGAACCGGTTCTAAACGGCACGGTAGATTTGTGGAACCTCTTCTATAGAAGAGGTTAGAACTGGCAGGAACCCACCCCTGGTGTGTGTATGTTAAAGCTATTCCCCTAATAAACTAATCAAGAAGGGAAGCAACCTAGAACAAAGGAGGAATTTTCCTGACAGTGAGAAGAATTAACCAGTGGAACAGCTTGCCACCAGAAGTTGTGGGTGCTCCATCGCTGGAGGTTTTCAAGAACAGATTGGAGATCCATTTGTCCAGAATGGTATAAGCTCTCTTGCTTGAGTAAGAGGTTGGATTAGAAGACCTCCAAGGTCCCTTCCATCTCTTGTTATTCAGTCTTGCTAAGAGCAAGCATGCAATCTTCATTTCCATATCTGCTTATTTGGGGAAATTGGCATAGCAAATCAAGCCAAATCTTGATAGCTTCCCTCTTTCCCTTGTGACATTTCTTGTCCTTGAGGGAGTCAGGATTTCGGCTGTTCCTTGTTTACAAGAGAGAAATCTGTTAATGAGCTCTGTAAGTTTTTTTTTAAAAAAAACATTGAGTGCTATAAGGAAAAGGCAACAAAAGACCGATTGTGCATCAGAATAAGTAAATGAGGTATTAGATATTAATATATTTTAGATGGGCACCCATGGTTCCTTTCATCTCACTTGGCAGTGGCAGCCCTCAATGATATCCCTTTAGACAGGTTAAGAGTCAAATTCCCAGGCATCGTGATATGATGGGTTTTTATTTGACACAATCTTAGAAAGAGGCTCCCCTTCGACCTTCTCTGATTCAATCTGACCTTGAACATTCAGGATTATAGAGAGAGGAGCCTGCAAGCAAAGGCATTTAAAAACCAGAGGGTGCTACCTAGGGACTGAGGATATTCTTTCCAGAAGTCATAATAATAATAAAAAAAACTGAAAATATGAAAGGGAACGGAAGAGAAGGAGGAAGGTGAAGGATGGGGAAAAGAAGGGGGAAGGAAAGAGAAGAGAAAGGAAAGGAGAAGGAAAAAGAATGGAGAAGGGAAGGGAAGGGAAATAAAAGAGAGAAGAGAGAAAGAAAGAGAAAGAAAGAAAAAGAGAGAAAAGAGAGAGACAGAGCAAGAAAGAAAGCTTTATATTATAAATCAAAACACACAGACAAACCAGACGAAAACAGAAGCTGGAACAGGATAACTGATAAAACAGTTTGGACACTGATCAAGAACGGAATCTACTGCCCAAAATCCAGAGTGCAGGTTCTCTTAAATAAGCTTTCAGACTTGCAATAAATCATTGCAAAATATGGAAGCAACATCTGCCAGAAATAACAAGAAGACCGAGTAAGATTTCCAGTCAACAATGATTAGTGCAGTGTTTCTCAACCTTGGCGACTTTAAGTCCTGTAGACTTCAATTCCCAGAATCCCCCAGCCAGCTCTGCTGGCTGGGGGATTCTGGGAGTTGAAGTCCACAGGACTTAAAGCCGCCAAGGTTGAGAAACACTGGATTAGTGGGTGGTTTTGTCGTCGTCCCCCCCTTTGTATCTAATCCTCTGCAGCCTGGTATCCTCCTTGTCATTTTTTGGGACCAATTCCTTCCTCTAACATCCTTTTTTATTCATCATTTGCAGTACACAACCACCCTGTGCGGCTCCTCTCTATAAAGAGTTTCAAAAACGCATCAATTCAAGGTCAGAATTATAGAAACACAGTGTCACAATTAAAGCACATCTTTGTAACTGTGTTTTTTATTTTCCATTTTCATTTTCGTACAGTCACATATATACTGTGCATAACCGGGGCCATATAACAATAAACAATAAACACAGCCGTTCCTCTTGTCAACAATACCCCCCAAAATAGAAACCCAATGTACCTCTTCGACCCTCCATACACCCTTTCTTTCGCCCCCCTCCAACTTTCCTTCTTCCCTCCAACGTTCCCCTCTACCCTACTTCCACTCCCCCTCTACCACTCCCCTCTCCCGGTACACTCCCTCCCTTCCTTCTCACCCTCCCTCCCATCCTCTCTCCCACCCTCTCTACCCCTCTTTCTTCTATCCCTCTACTCCTCCCTTCGGTGTATTTCTACTATCTATTAATACAATTAAAGCACATCTTGAAGCAGATTTTAAAAAAGCCAAGTTCTTCAGCAGGAAAAGCTGAGCAATTGTGAGGAACGTTGCTCAAAACAGAAGGCAAACTTCATCCATGAGCTAATTCTTCCCCAAGCCTCAAAAATTACCCACCTGAATATTGAACCTCTAACATTGCAGTTTAAAAAAGGCCTGGAGACAAAAACAGGAGGAGGACAGTTGCAGGATTTGGCTTTGGGCAATCTGGAGAAAAGAAGAACCTGGGGGGGGGAGAGGACGACGTAATAGCAGTCTCCCAGTATTTGATGGGCTGCCACAAACAGGAGGGGGTAAACTTATTCTCCAAAGTATCAGAGGGCAGGAGAAGAAACAAGGGATGGAAACTAATCAAGGACAGAAGCAACCTGGAATTAAGGAGAAACTTCCTAAAGCAGTGGTTCCCAAACTTGGCAACTTTAAGACTTGTGGACTTCAACTCCTAGAATTCTCTAGCCAGCAGAGCTCTGTCCTAACCACTGTCCTAAACCACTGTTCAGCCAGCAGAGCTCTGTCCTAACCACTGTCCTAGCCACTGTCCTAAAGTGAAGACAATTAACCAGTGGAACAGCTTGCCACCCGAGGTTGTGGGTGCTCCATCACCGGAGGTTTTCAAGAAGAGACTGGACAGCCACTTGTCTGAAATGGTATAGGTAGGATCCCCTGTTTCAGCAGGGGGCTGGACTAGAAGACCTCCCAGGTCCCTTCCAGCTCTGTTCTGATTATCATAATGTAACCTCTGCTATTGGAATGATGTTGCTATCCTTTTTATCACCAAGCCATCACTTCATGCTTACATCCATATATTTTACAAGGGAGAATAGTTATCAAGAAAACTTCGATGCTTTCATGATTTGAGGTTACTACGGCCTGCGGTTAAAACGTTCCAGAGAGGGAAGCAGAGCAAACGTTCATCTTTATGGTGTTGTTCATAAATGAGTATTCTTCATTTAAAATATTTCTGGCTCACCCCCCACCGCCTTTCCGCTGCATCCTACCAGTTTCCAGGATGGTATATATGGCAATCAAATAAAATGAAACATTGGGAACAACGCAAACACTCAACCACCACCACCACAGGAGAGAAATAATGCCGGACTGAGAAGTTAGTTGAAAAAACCCCAACGCCTAAGTAGGCGTCTATGTGAAAGTACACATTGTTATACATACAAGATTAAAAAAAAAACAAGAGGCATCATTCTTTCCTTCCCCAAACATATGGCACAATTAAATACACAGGCAAGGGAGGGAAATTCTCCAGGCAGCCCATTTCCAACACGGAAGACACCAACCCCTGATTAGCAGCTGCCATTCATTCCCGTAAAAAACAGACCGAGCTAGCCCTCGACTTACCATCACAATTGAACCCAAAATTTCCATTCTAATTAAGCAAGGCAGTTTTTAAACTAAGCGAGGCGGTTTTTAAACGAGGGTTTGCAATTTCGCCCATTTTACAAACCTTCGTTGCCACAGTGCTTAAGCGCGTCCCTGCCGTTAATTTGATTGATTGATTTGATTTGATTTCATTTATATGCCGCCCTTTTCCCCAAGGGGACTCAGGGCGGCTCACAATTCAAATCAGGGAAGGGGGGTACAGACAGAAAATAAACGAAACATAACAATGCATAATTTAAAAACACACAACAGTCATACCATTCGAGACGGGGGCAACAGCTCTTTAGCCCCAGGCCTGTCGGAACAGCCAGGTTTTAAGGGCTTTGCGGAAGGCCTGGAGGGTGGCGAGGGTTCGAATCTCCACGGGGAGTTCGTTCCAGAGGGTTGGAGCAGCCACAGAGAAGGCCCTCCTCCGGGTAGTCGCCAGCCGGCATTGGCCGGCAGATGGAATTCGGAGGAGGCCCAATCTGTGGGATCTAATCGGTCTATTGGAGGTAAGCAAATATGTAGTCATTAAGTGAATCTGGATCCCCTCCCCCATTGACTTTGTACTTCGGAAGTTGGCTGGGAAGAGTTACCCATGGGGATTACGTGATACCCGGATATGCAACTGTCATGAATACATGCCAGTTGACAAGTGCCTGGATTTTGGTAACATGACCAAAGGCTACAACAGTTGCGAGTGCGAAAACTGGCGATAAGTAACTTTTTTCAGGGCTCTTCTAACTTCAGTCATTAAACAAAGAGTCGTAAGTTGAAAACTACCCCTAAGCAATAAAAAGACGGACCTCAACTCAATGGTTCATTAGCTTCTCCTCCTATCTCCAAACTTAAGAGAGTCAAATGGAACTGCCAGATGGTGGCCTATATACTTAATAAATAAGTGCACATATCAATCAATGTTTGAGAGAGAAGTAGCAGAAAACCTTGCAAGGCAGGAAAATATGATCTATAATCCACATACATGGACAGAAAAGGAAAGAAAAAACTTCTCCCATGCTCAGAGGACCTCGGTGTTGTTCAAAGGACAGAGAATTTCCCACTGACGGAGAGACGATGGATTTCAGGAAGAAATACCCCTTTTACAGGTTGTCCTCGACTTACGACCACAATGGAGCCCAACATTTCTGTTGCTAAGCGAGACAGTTGTTAAGGGAGTTCTGCCCCATTTTACGACCTTTCCTGTTGCAGTTGTTAAGTGAATCACTGCAGCTGTTAAGTTAGCCACACGGCTGTTAAATGAATCTGGATTCCCCGTTGACTTTGCTAGTCAGAAGGTTGCAAAATATGATCACGTGACGATTCAACCGTCATAAATATTGAGCCAGTTGCAAAATGCCTGAATTTGGTCATGTGATCCTGGGGACGCTGCAACAGTCGTGTGAAAACCAGCCATAGTTCACTTTTTTTCAGCGCTGTTGTGACTTCCAACGGTCCTTAAACGAACTGTCTTAAGTCAAGGACTACCTGTATATAGAGTTACTAATGTTTTCTTGCAGGCATTGCATTACCCAACTAGGTAACATCAATGCTTGTGATGGGCTACATTGGCGATTGTTTCCCTATCAAGACAAGGCAAGAAACAATGGATGGAAACTAATCAAGGAGAGGAGCACCCTGGAATTAAGAAGGACTTTCCTGACAGTGAGAACAATTAACCAGGGGAACTACTTGCCCCCAGAAGTTGTGGGTGCTCCATCACTGAAGGTTTTCAAGAGGAGAATGGACAGTCACTTGTCTGAAATGATATAGTTTTTCTGTCTGAGCAAGGCGGTTGGACTGGAAGCCCTCCAGGGTCCAGCTCTGTCATTCTTAACAGTAACAGAGTTGCAAGGGACCTTGGAGGTCATCTATTCCAACCCCCTGCTCATGCAGGAGACCTACACTAGGGATTCGAACCGCCAAACTGCCGCCCTTTCTGATCGACAAGCTCAGCGTCTTAACCAGTGGAACTGCTTGCCACCAGAAGTTGTGGTTGCTCCAAGACTGGAGTTTTTTTTTAAAGAAGAGCCCAGACAGCCACCTGTCTGAAACAGCACAGGGTCTGCTTCCTGAGCAGGGGCTGGACTAGAAGATCTCCCAGCTCCCTCCCTCTCAGCTGTGACTCCTCCATCCGGGCCTTAAACCCAAGCGGCTTTGCTTCTTCCATCTTGAACAGTTGCTCTCCTCCTCCGTTTCAGAATCCAAGGCGAGGAGGAGGGCCAAGGAAAACCCCCTCCCCCCCACAAAAATATCTCCCTTGCAGTTTCAGCCCTGGCCAGGCGGGCGGGCGGAGAAGGGCAAGCTGGCTCCCGGTTGGATGCCAAGGGCGAGGCTTGGGAAGGAAGGGAGGGAGGGAGGGAGGGAGGGGGAGAGAAGGAGACCGATCCCCCCCCTCCCTCCGTTCCCCTCAATACTCAGGAAAGCTGCGATTCCCATCCGCGGAGAGAGAAAGAGAGAGAAAGAGACAGTTCAGCACCAGGGTGGCGGACAGCTCCCAGGGCGATTCCCATCCGCGGAGACAGAGAAAGGCAGTTCAGCACCACGGCGGTGGACAGCTCCCCGGGAGAAGGGCGGGGGGAAGCGAGGGAGGCCTTGGGAGACCCGCTGGGGGAGGAAAGGGTGACGTCATCGCGCGCTCCCCCCTCCCGCCGGGTTCTGCCCAAGCGGGGGGTGAGGGAGGGGACGCTGCGGGGGGTCCGGAGGCGGTTTCTTTTCCCCTCCCCCCGCCCCTCCGACACACACACACACACACACACACACTCACCAACGGCTGCATCTCTGCGCGCACGGCGGGCACCTGAAAGCGGTCGATCTCCTCCATCATGATGCCGGCGGGCTGTGAAAGGAGGAGGAGGAGGAGGAGAAGGGAGGAAGGCCTCGGCAGCCTCACTGAGGCCGGGGGTGGCCTTCCGATGCCGCCCGCCTCATCCCGCCGCCAGAGGAGCCAGAGCCGGCCGTCGTGACTCAGCCCCCCGCCCTGCCCCGGTCGCGCGCGGCTCTGCGCGTGCGCCGACGCAGCCCGGAGGGAAGGGGAGGAGGAGGAGGGGAGATGAAGGCAGCGCGCCTGCGCGAAGCCCGGCCGTCAGAGCGGCGGTCATTTGCATAGTCATGAGGGGGCGGGGAGGACTCCACGGGCGGGTTCCTCTCAGATTCGCTCGCGGCCTGCTTTTTATATATATTTATATATATATACCCTTTCTCGGACCGCTCGAAAGGGCCTCAAGCCCCAGTTTGAAATCCCACGGTGGAAGGGGAAAAAAAGAGGGGGCGGGGGGGGGGGAGAATGCGAGGGAAAGATGGCGGCGCTGTGGCCCGGCTCGACGGCCCTTCTCGCCTCCGGCGGCCGCCTCTATGGTCGTTTCCGGTTGGTTGCCAGGGGTGCCGGAGTCAACTTCCGGCAGCTGACGCGCAGCCGAGAAAGCCGAGGACGGCGGAGGCGGCGGCGCTACTGCTCTCGACATGCCCGCGAAGGATCTCTACCGGCGCAAGCAGGTGGGGAGTGGGTAGTGGAGGGGGGCGTGACATCACCGTGACGCCATCCCGTGGGCGCCCCCAAGGTTTCTTACTGCAGAATGGAAGGAACGTCCACATAACATCCCTCCCCCCGACTTAAAATAATCTTCTGCCCCAAACTCAGACTCCAGGAATAAAAATGTCTGTCTGTCTGTCTGTCTGTCTGTCTGTCTGTCTGTCTGTCTGTCTGTCTGTCTGTCTGTCTATCTATCTATCTATCTATCTATCTATCTATCATATCTATCTATCATCTATTTATCTATCTATCTATCTATCTATCTATCTATCTATCTATCCATCTATCCATCTATCATCCACCTATCATCTATCATTTATCATTATCTATCTATCATTTATCATTATCTATCTATCTATCTATCTATCTATCTATCTATCTATCTATCTATCTATCAATCTATCATCTATCTAACTAACATCTATCTATCATCTCTCTCTCTCTCTCTCTCTCTCTCTCTCTCTATCTATCTATCTATCTATCTATCTATCTATCTATCATCTATCATTATCTATCTATCTATCTATCTATCATCCATCTATCATCTATCATTTATCATCTATCTATCTATCATCTCTCTCTCTCTCTCTCTCTCTCTCTCTCTCTCTCTCTCTCTCTATCTATCCATCCATCTATCATTTATCATTTATCATCTATCTATCATTATCTATCTATCTATCTATCTATCTATCTATCTATCTATCTATCTATCATCCATCTATCATCTATCATTTATCATCTATCTATCATCTATCTATCTATCTATCTATCTATCTATCTATCTATCTATCTATTTATCTATCTATCATCCATCCATCCATCCATCCATCCATCCATCCATCTATCTATCATCTATCAATCTATCATCTATCTATCTAACATCTATCTATCTATCATCTATCTATCTATTATATCTATCATCTATCTATCTATCATCTATCATCTATCATCTATCTATCATTATCTATCATCCATCCATCCATCCATCTATCCATCTATCTATCTATCATCTATCAATCATCTATCTATCTAACATCTATCTATCATCTATCTATCATCTATCTATCTATCTATCTATCTATCTATCTATCTATCATCTATCTATTATCTATCTATCATCTATATCTGTCAAGGTGAGCCAAGGTGGCGCAGTGGTTAAATGCAGCACTGCAGGCTACTGCTAGATCAGCAGGTCAGCGGTTCAAATCTCACCGGCTCAGGGTTGACTCAGCCTTCCATCCTTCCGAGGTGGGTAAAATGAGGACCCAGATTGTTGGGGGCAATATGCTGACTCTCTGTAAACCACTTAGAGAGGCCTGAAAGGCCTATGAAGCGGTATATAAGTCTACTGCTATTGCTATTGCTATTGTCTATCATCCATCTATCATCTATCATTTATCATCTATCTATCTATCTATTTATCATCTATCTATCTATCTATCTATCTATTATATCTATCTATCATCTATCTATCATCCATCTATCATCTATCATCTATCTATCATTATCTATCATCCATCCATCCATCTATCCACCTATCTATCTAGCATCTATCAATCTATCATCTATCTATCTAACATCTATCTATCATCTATCTATCTATCATCTATCTATCTATCTATCTATCTATCTATCTATCTATCTATCTATCTATCTATCATCTATCTATCATCTATCTATCATCTATATCTGTCTATCATCCATCTATCATCTATCATTTATCTATCTATTTATCATCTATCTATCTATCATCTATCTATCTATCTATCTATCATCTATCTATCATCTATATCTGTCTATCATCCATCTATCATCTATCATCTATCAATCTATCTATCTATCTAACATCTATCTATCTATCTATCTATCTATCTATCTATCTATCTATCTATCTATCTATTATATCTATCTATCATCCATCTATCATCTATCATCTATCTATCATTATCTATCTATCTATCTATCATCTATCTATCATGTATCTATCATCTATCTATCTATCTATCTATCTATCATCTATCTATAATCTATATCGGTCTATCATCTATCTATAATCTATATCTGTCTATCATCTATCTATATATCATCTATCTATCATCTGTATCTGTCTATCATCTATCTATCATCTATCTATCTATCTATCTATCTATCTATAATCTATCTATCTATCTATCTATCTATCTATCTATCTATCTATCTATCTATCATCTATCTATCTTATGTCCCTCTTCACGGTGGTTTACAGCTTTTTCTAAGCTGTTTACAGAACCTCTACTCCCCCATGGCTCATTATCACCATTCATTTAGTAACCATTTGAAGTTAAAGCTGCATTGAAAAAGTGACTTGCGATCATTTTTTGCACTTATGACCATTGCAGCGCTCCCCCATGGCCAAGTGATCAAAATTGTGTCCCTTGACGGGTACTTATGACGGTTGCAGCGTCCTGGGGGGTTTCGTGATTCCCTTTTGCGACCTTTTGAGAAGCAAAGTCAACGGGGAAGCCAGATTCACTTAACAACCGAGTTGCTGACTTAATAACTGCAGTGATTCGCTTAACGATTATGGCAAAAAACAGGCCCCAAACTCACTTAACAACTGTTCCACTTAACAATGAAAATTTTGGGCTGAATTTGTGGTCGTAAGTCGAGGACTTCCTGTACTCAAAGACTCCCATCACAATGGACATTTATGGGGTTCGGGAGCAAACGTGAGCATTGTCCGTTGTGCTACTTGAGGGAAAAAACCTTAAGATTATTTTTGTTTGAACATTCATTTAGCTTTTCCTTCTGTAATGTCAAGACTTTTTTTTAATCTGCTTTGTCCCACCAGAATCTTCTTATTCTGGCATAAAAACCCCTCTTGTTTTGCCTATTTTTTTCCCTGTGATACGAGGGCAGCCCTCCCCAGCCATTCCCAGGGGCCTCGTCACCGCCAAATCCCTCCTTAATGCATTTCCGTCGCAAGAATTATGCGAATGTATTATTAATTCAGAGCCTGTAATTAGCTAACAAGTGGGCAGTATATTTCAGAAACAGGTTTTTATAGATAGATTTTTTCCATCTCCCAGGCCCATAAGTAATACTTTTATGTTACAATTCTATGCATATTTTATGGGTAGCTCTGCTCCGTGCCTTAAATGCCGTTAGCGCTTTGGAATAAAAACAGGGTATAAATAGAAATAGATGAAGTTTACAGAGCCAGCCGTATCGCTGACTTGCAGATATTCCAAGAAATACTCCGCAACTTACGTCCAAGAAGTGCTTTAATTCATGCATATAAAAAGTTTGCAACTCTGGAATTGCTCCAATCTGAAATGGTATAGGCTAGGGCAGTGTTTCTCAACCTTGGCAACTTGAAGATGTCCGGACTTCAATTCCCAGAATTCCCCAGCCAGCGAATTCTGGGAGTTGAAGTCCGGACATCTTCAAGTTGCCAAGGTTGAGAAACACTGGGCTAGGGGTCTCCTCCTTGAGCAGGGGGTTGGACTAAAACAGCGATGTCAAACACAAGGGCCAGGGGCCAGAGGTGGTCCACAAGGTGCTTCGATCTGGCCCCCCGGTCGCCCTGGAAACAGCGAAGGTCCAGCCCACAGTGCCTCTGCCAGTGAAAATGGAGCACGGGAGGGCCACACGAGCTCTGTTTTCGCTGGCAGAGGATTGCAGCAGGCTGATGATAGACAGATAGATAGATGATAGACAGATACAGATGATAGATAGATGATAGATAGATAGATAGATGATAGACAGATATAGATGATAGATAGATGATAGATAGATAGATAGATAGATAGATGATAGACAGATATAGATGATAGATAGATGATAGATAGATAGATAGATAGATAGATAGATAGATAGATAGATAGATAGATAGATGATAGATGATAGATAGATAGGTAGATGATAGATAGATAGATGATAGACAGATATAGATGATAGATAGATAGATAGATAGATAGATAGATAGATAGACAGATATAGATGATAGATAGAATATATATATATATATATATATATATATATATATATATATATATATATATATATATATATATATATATTTAAATTTGTGCTGATAAATAAATAAAGGGAGACTAGTATAGATCTATTTCAAGCTATTTAGCTCTCATCAGCTAGCCACACCCTTACTGGGATTTGAACCTGGGCTATATGGCATACTAGGCACACTAGGCAGAGATCTTAGCCATTAGGCCACAGGCTCTTATCCGTTTATCAGCGAAGCCAGGGTTATAGTTGTTGTTTATAGTTGTTTCATAGTTTATAGTTTATTAACATTTATAGGCCGCCCTTTTCCCTGAGGGGACTCAGGGCGGCTCACATAAAATCAGGGAAGGGGAATACAAACAATGACGTAGACACACATAAGTAAAAATAATGAAAGGGTGAAAGGTATCTATTAGATTTTTACAACCCCTGGTAAGCCCCAATTATGGGAGGAAGCTAACTGCTTCCATCATCTGTCCTCTTGTGACGAGCCGAAGGACAGATGATGGAAGCAGTTAGCTTCCTCCCATAATTGGGGCTTACCAGGGGTTGTAAAAATCTAATAGATACCTTTCACCCTGGCTTTGCTGATAAACGGATAAGAGCCTGTGACCTAATGGCTAAGATCTCTGCCTAGTGTGCCTAGTATGCCATATAGCCCAGGTTCAAATCCCAGTAAGGGTGTGGCTAGCTGATGAGAGCTAAATAGCTTGAAATAGATCTATACTAGTCTCCCTTTATTTATTTATCAGCACAAATTTAAAAAAAAACACAAATATAACAAAGGCAACAGTAAAAATATTGGGTTTCTGTCGTGATGGACTCTTGTGACGAGCCGAAGGACAGATGATGGAAGCAGTTAGCTTCCTCCCATAATTGGGGCTTACCAGGGGTTGTAAAAATCTAATATATATATATATATATATATATATATATATATATATATATATATATATATATATATATATATATATATATATATATATATATATATATATATATATATATATATATATATATATATACTTAAAGTCACATATATATATGTTATATTTATGCTGATAAATAAATAAAGGGAGACTAGTATAGATCTATTTCAAGCTATTTAGCTCTCATCAGCTAGCCATACCCAAGTTTGGGAATCGAATGGCTAGCTGATGAGAGCTAAATAGCTTGAAATAGATCTATACTAGTCTCCCTTTATTTATTTATCAGCATAAATATAACAAATATAACAAAAAGGCAACAGTAAAAAATATTGGGTTTCTGTCTGTATGGTCTCTTGTGACGAGCCTAATGACAGAGAGTGGAAGTGTGACCTTCCTCCCATACTTGGGCATACCAGGGGTTGTGACTTTAAGTATATATATATATATATATATGATAGATAGATAGATGATAAATGATAGATGATAGATGGATGATAGACAGATATAGATGATAGATAGATGATAGATAGATAGATAGATAGATGATAGACAGATATAGATGATAGATAGATGATAGATAGATAGATAGATAGATAGATAGATAGATAGATAGATAGATGATAGACAGATATAGATTATAGATAGATGATAGATAGATATAGATAGATAGATAGATAGATAGATAGACAGATATAGATTATAGATAGATGATAGATAGATGATAGATAGATAGATAGATAGATAGATAGATAGATAGATAGATAGATAGATAGATAGATAGATAGATAGATGATAGACACTCAGGAGCCTGTTTTCTCTGGCAGAGTACTCAGCCCACCACAGACACCCCCGACACAAGAGACACCGAGCTGGCCGTGCCCACCCTGGCCATGTCCACCACCACCACCACCCCGAGGTCAAACACAATCCTGATGCAGCCCTCAATGAAATCCAGTTTGACACCCCTGGACTAGAAGGTCCCTTCCAACTCTATTGTTCTGTCCTGTCCTATCTTTCTACTTTCTGTTCTATATTCGACTCTATTCTACTCTGCTCTGCTCTATATTCTATTTCTCCTCTTCCCCTCCCCCTCCCCTTGTTCTGTTCTACCCTACCCTTCCCTACTCTACTCTGTTATTCTATTCTTCCTTCTCTTCCCCTACCCCGGTTCTGTTCTACTCTACTCCCCTACCCCTACTCTGGTTCTGTTCTACTCTACCCTACCCTATTCTACTCTGCTATTCTATTCTTCCTTCTTTTCTCTTTCCCTACCCCGGTTCTGTTCTGTTCTGTTCTATTCTATTCTATTCCTTAGGAATATTTCTCTAGAATGAATTGTGAGTTTTGACCTCGCCAGTTTGAGAACGATGAATTCAATGACGATCATTGATCTTGCGCAAAAAAATAATTACGATTTTATTTTGTCTTCTCTCTAGAGTCAAATTGGAATTCGACCTTCAAAAACAAATATAAGAAGAAGGGTAAATGATTTAACTTCTAAGTGCATTTTTCTTTCAAGTCACCACAACAATTGCGATGGATTTTTTTTCTCTCCAACTGTGTTTGAGGTTTAAATCTCTGAATTAGACCCCAAAGAAGAGCGGGGCGGGGGGGGAATTGGAATTAGTTGTTTGTGCTCTGATCTTTCTCTGTCCTAAGTAAATAAACTCGGGAATAAGCCTTGCAGCTTCCAATTGAACAAAAATAATTGGTTAAGCTATAAATATGCATATTCAAAGCTGCCCTTTAAGCACAATCCGTTGGACGCATTTCGGAGATTAAGCCTAGGCAATATTATTCGTCGTATGTTGTTATGTCGGATGAAATCTATTTAATCATTAATCCAGAAGAGTCCCCAAACTCAAAAATGACAATGGCAGTAATAAAGGGATCAAAACACCACTCTGCCCCCTTTGTATGTGGGAACGCGACTACCCTTATCTATTTCCTCCATGCCTCTTAATCATTTTCTAAAACTATCATTTTAATCTAATGTGTCAAAAATGTTTCATTACATTACTAAATAAACAGAGCCTTCCAAATGAAGGTGAATATATGTGTCCCAGATTGCAAGATCCAATATTGGGTGGTGTGAGGTACCCGTGGTTCGCTCATGAGGCCAATGTTGAGAAAAGACACAGACACGAGCTTTCTCGGGATGAGGCGACCCAGATTGGGGGTCTGGGAGCCCCTTTTATTGAGATAGGACAAAGGCAGGAGGAGCAATCAGCATGTGATTTAAGACAGCCTGTCAAACTACAATTGCTAATCTACTGCTCAGGGAAGTTCTGTCTATATATGGTCAAATCCTGGGCGTCGTTGGGTAAGGCACCTCTAGAGTGAACTATCAGGATGTTATGTTATGAACTATCAGGATGTTATGTTATGAACTATCAGGATGTTATGTTCTTTTAGGAGTTTGTTTTTTCCTGTGTGGTTCAGCGTGGCTGTGCATGCCCTGTTATGCACTGGGCCATGGGTGACCGCCACACCTGCACAAGGAGTTATATGACAACAGGGTGGGAGACCGGGACCAAAGGTTTATTCTTCCAAGCTTTCGGACTCGGGTATGAGGACAAATCATGCATTGCAAAGAGTTCGGAGGTGGGAGATACTCTTTATGTAATCTACTGGATCCCCTGCATGTTCTGACCTCAGCTTCCTGAGAAAGCATAAATCACAATCTTCGTCCCCCCAAACCCTCTTTTATTCAGATGGCTGTAAATTATGGTCATTCACAGCCCATAATGATTGACAAACCAGTCTGTAAAGATTCCGACAGATGTCTGCTCAAGTTGCCACAATCCTTCAGGGTAATGATGATAAGCACCACCTTTATCTCCCTTGAAATGCTGCCAGAGGCCTAATTGCCAATTAGTTTTGCAATGCCAAACAGAGCATAGAGCAGTGTTTCTCAACCTTGGCAACTTGAAGATGTCCGGACTTCAACTCCCAGAATTCCCCAGCCAGCGAATGCTGGCTGGGGAATTCTGGGAGTTGAAGTCCGGACATCTTCAAGTTGCCAAGGTTGAGAAACACTGGCATAGAGTCAAACGGAGCTTCTCAGAACTTGAACCGACCAGAAGGAACAAAGTTGCTTCCTGCAAAGGCTCACATCCCTTTGCTCCTCCTTTATGGGAGGGGCCAATCATCTCCAAGACTTCCTCCTGAGTCACCCTTTTTAAAAAAATTGTTCTTGCCTTCTGGCAAGAAGTGTCTGTGCATGCACACACTGGGAACAGGCTCCCTCTGTTCTTCTGCCTCGCTGATGTCAGGCTCCGGAGGCTCCGGAGGCAGCACGTAGCTACCAGATGGCTCTGCCTCCGACACAGAGTCCAAGCCTTCCCCAGACTCCAAGACTGGCCCATGTTGCTCCCCAACCTTCTCACTATCTGACTCTGCTACCAGCTCTGCAGGCCGCCAGTGGACCACAACAATGCATGGATTGCCCTCGTGGCTATGTTGTACCAACAGGGACAAAGCTAACCCCCAGATTGCAAGAACACAAGCGAGCAGTTAGGCGACGAGACCTTGCAACGAACAAGGTCACATATTCAATTCCGCAGCTATTAAGATTGTTGGCCGAGCAGGGACAAGAATAGCCAGGGAAATGATTGAAGCCTTGGAAATGGGTGCTTCGTTGGCCAACAGGATTGCTAATCGGCCACCAGTTTATCAGGTGCTTAGGAGTCAAAGGCCTGGCAGCACAAGGAAACAACAGCCAATGACTTAATAGCCAGCCATCAAGACCCCAACCAACAACTAAAAAGCCGAACACAACGAAGCACCACACACAGAATAGCCCAAAGCACACACTCGCTGAGGAAGGGCTCCAGTACGAATCCGAAAGCTCAAAAGACTGACTCTCTGGTCCCCGGTGACCGAAAGGGAGTTTTTGTCCTGTAGCACAAGGGCAAAATATAAACTCTTCCATTGTCACCTCTGGATTTCAGTTTATATAAGCGAAATATATAGAACCATTTTTCTCCCCCCCCCCAAAAAAAATGTTTTCCTTTGGCATAACTGCTGGACAGAGTGTTGCCTACTTACGACAATTCACTATGATTTGCACTTACTCAAAATTAACAAATTAATCTCAGAGTAGTAATGGGGGACTTTAACGACACTGAAATCGATTGGGAGACAAACGCTGGGCCAACTGGGACTTCGAAAACTTAGAATAAATTTACGGTGACTTTGAACGTAGACTAACCGGCATCCATTAAAATGAAAAGTCATTGCTTGCAGCTCTCAAAGGGTCACCACCTCCAATATTCACTACATAAATATGACTAAATAAATAAATGAACACAAAAGTATGCATATACCCACATATATTCTATGCAGTGGTGGGTTTCAAACATTTTTCGAACCTACTCTGTGGGTGTGGCCTCCTTTGTGGGAGTGGCTTGCCAGCCATGTGACCTGGTGGGAGTGGCTTGCCGGCCATGTGTTTTCTTTCTCTCTCTCTCTCTCTCTCTCTCTCTCTCTCTCTCTCTCTCTCTTTCCTTCCTTTTGTCTCTCTGTCCCTTTTTCCTTTTTTTCTTTCTCTCTCACTTTTTCTTTCTTTTTTTCTCTTTTTCTTGCTTTCTTTCTTCCTTTCTTTCTCTTTCTCTTTCTCTCTCTGTGTGTGTGAGTGTGTGTGTGTCTGTGTGTCAGTGGTGGGTTTCAAAAAATTTTGGAACCTCTTCTGTAGGTGTGGCCTGCTTTCTGATGGAACCTCTTCTAACCGGTTCGGTAGATTTGACGAACCGGTTCTACCGAACTGGTGCGAACTGGTAGGAACCCACCTCTGATTCTATGACACAGAGAAACAACACAGTCTACTGAGGATGAATGCATGTACATGGCGAGGTTACTGAATGGGTGGCCTACTGCAGTGATGGCTAATCTTTTTGGTCCCCCCCCCCCCGGTGCATGGGTGCTCGACACTCACCCCCCCCCCGCTACCCCAATTTGGGCGTAGCAGGCCTCCCTGAAGCCTCCTGGGACCAAAAACAGGGCACGGGGAGGGCACGCTGCCCCACCCATGCTCCCCTCACCCCCATGCATGCGCACGTATCTCTCGCATGCGCCCCACTCCCTGTGCATGCACAGTAGAGACCCAAAAATCAGCGGGTCGACGGGAGGTGCATGCACGGTGGAGCTGGGGCAACAGCTCGTGTGTCCACCAAGAGGGCTACTGTGTGCCACTTGTGACACACGTGCCATAGGTTCGCCATCACGGGTCTAGGGAACAAAGCTGTTCCAGAATCTTCTAGAAAAGCTTAGAAACCCCCTCCCAGAGGGCAGCAAAAGAAACAGACCATAAAGTGGGTGTGTGGGGTCTCTAAGAACGCTTTGAGCTCTGAGCATGTAGTGCTTGTAAGCAGCATCCTGAATGACGGGAAGTGAGCTTCCTATAATCTTCTCCGCTGTCCTCACCACTCTCTGTGGGGACTTTCCATCTGAGGGAGATGGGACAGGTTCCTGACAAGCCTAGCTGTTAACTTTGTCATCCAAAGAAATAAATGCCTGGTTCAACAGCAACAACTGCGAGAAGGATTTAGGAGTCCTATTGGACAACCACTTAAGTATGAGCCAACCGTGTGCTGCAAATTATGTAAGTGATAGCACCACTTTGTGATGCCTTGGTAAGACCATATATTGCGTCCAGTTTTGGTTGCCATGATAGAGCAATGATTTTCTCTGCACTCTGGAAAGAGTGCGCCGGCCAGCTTGTCTTCCGGTTTCCGGTGCATGCATGCCCGCTGGGCAGCTGGTCTTTGGATTTCCAGCACTCTGGCTCTGCGTGCCACCTCTGGCACCGTAGGTTTGCCATCACGGCATTTCAGAGAAATGGTTCTCCAATCTCTTCTTAAAAACTATCTTTCCATCTACCCAGCCCACGGTCAACTGAAGCGATACGTTCCGGGCACTCTTTACGCTGTCGAATACATTTCTGAGCTTTGTCGCGCCAAGTTGAACATACGGTTACAAGTCTTCGCCTGGCATCCCCCCGAAGATTTGCGGCTCACTTTGTGCGAAGCTGGGAGAACGAGTGGGGGGGGGGGCAGTCCTTTGATTAATATTCGATCCCTCCCCGTGGAGGGCAGGCGTGTAGGCAGTGATCTAATTACTGGAGTTGCTATCCCCCTATGACGGACAGTTTTAAGCAAGGCTCCTGTGAGGAGCAGATTGAAGAGAAAGAAGAGATGTAGTTGAAATTCTGCTCAGGGTAGAACAAAATGAAACAATCACACAAACACACACACACACACACACACACACACACACAGAGCTCGTTTTAATCAATGCCTCCTATCCCTCGGAATAGGGATTTAAATGCATCGGTTGCTCTTCTTATCAGAATGCAGAATATCAGAGTCAGAAGGGACCTCAGAGGTCTTCTAGTCTCATCCCCTGCTCAAACAGGAGACCCTATACCATTTTAGATAAGTGGTTGTCCAATCTCTTCTTTAAAAATTCCAGTGATGGAGCACCCATAACTTCTGGTGGCAAGCTGTTCCACTGGTTAATTGTCCTCACTGTCAGGAAATTCCTCCTTAGTTCTATGTTGCTTCTCTCCTTGATTAGTTTCCATCCGTTGCTTCTTGTTCTACCTTCAGGTGCCTTGGAGAATAGCTTGACTCCCTCTTCTTTGGGGCAACCTCTGAGATATTGGAAGACTGCTATCCTGTCTCCCCTGGGCCTTCTTCTCATTAAACTAGACACACCCAGTTCCGGCAACCATTCTTTGTATGAGCAGAAGAAAGGGACCTTGGAGGTCTTCTAGTCCAACCCTCTGCTCAAGCAGGAGACTCTATACCATTTCCGACCAGTGACTGCCCAGTCTTTTCTTAAAAACCTCCAATGATGGAGCACCCACAACGTCTGGTGGCTAGGTGTTCCACTGGTTAATTGTCCTCACTGTCAGGAAATTCCTCCTCAGTTCTAAGTTGCTTCTCTCCTTGATTAATTTCCACCCATTGCTTCTTCTTTTGCCCTCAGGTGCCTTGGAGAATAGTTTGACTCCATCTTCTTTGTGGCAACCCCTGAGATATTGGAAGACTGATAGCTAGATAGGTAGATAGGTGATTGATAGATAGATAGATAGATAGATAGATAGATAGATAGATAGATAGATAGATAGATAGATAGATAGATAGAATAGAATAGAATAGAATAGAATAATAGAATAGAATAGATAGATAAGAAAGAGAGAGAGAGAGAGTGAGTTATATATGTTCTCTCCTTGGTTAGTTTCCACCCATTGCTTCTTGTTCTACCCTCAGGTGCCTTGGAGAATAGTTTGACTCCCTCTTCTTTGGGGAAGCCCCTGAGATATTGGAAGACTGCTATCATGTCTCCCCTGGTCCTTCTTTTCATTAAACTAGACATACCCAGTTCCTGCAACCATTCCTCATATGTTTTAGCCTCAGGTCCCCTAATCCTCTTTGTTGCTCTTCTCTGCACTCTTTCTAGAGTCTCCACATCTTTTCTACATCGTGGTGACCAAAACTGGATGCAGGATTCCAAGTGTGGCCTTCCCAAGGCCTTGTAAAGTGGTATTAACCCTTCACGTGATCTTGGAAATTCCTCCTTAGTTCTAGGATGCTTCTCTCCTTGATTAGTTTCCACCCATTGCTTCTTCTCCTGCCCTCAGGTGCCTTGGAGAATAGTTTGACTCCCTCTTCTTTGGGGAAGCCCCTGAGATATTGGAAGACTGCTATCATGTCTCCCCTGGTCCTTCTTTCTATTAAACCAGACATCCCCAGTTCCTGCAACCGTTCTTCCTTTGTTTTAGTCTCCACTCTCCTAGTCCTCCTTGTTGCTCTTCTCTGCACTCTTTCTAGAGTCTCCACATCGTTTTTGTATCGAGGATGAGCAGAACTGGATGCCATATTCTAAATATGGTGTTCAATATAATAGAGGGGTGCCAAGAATGATATTTTCCATGAAGAAGGTCTGTTTTAGACCCCTATGACATGGGTGCCAGAGGTGGCACGCAGAGCCCAGCTGCTCTCCTAATTTCCAGCAGGCACATGCACACTAGCCAGCTAGTTTTCAGAGGCACGGGAGCGCCAGGAAATGCCCTGAAAACGGCCTGAAAACCAGCGCAAAAACAGGTTTTTAGCCTGAGTAACAGCCTGAAAAACAGGCATGCGCAGGCCAGCCAGCTGGTCTTTGGGTTTCCGGTGTGCGCATATGCACATGCATGCACGCGCATTCTGGTTTGGGCACTTGGTGCCAAAAAGTTCCCCATCACTGTGTGAGGCTAAGTCCAGGAACTAAAATGATTCTGCATTCAGCAGCTCGAGCAATGACAAATATCCAGGAACTGAAAATGTAATGTAGGCCAGTATTTTCCTTGCAGTCGTGATTGTGTTCAAATCTAGATCTGCGTTGAATGGCTGTTTGTGACGGCTGAGTTCCTGGGGAAAGAAGCGTTCCCTTTTATAGCTTGAATTTTCTCTGCTTTTTGCTTCTTGACGAGTGTCCCCAGGCGTGAATAAAACATCTTCTTTGAAATTTGGACAAAAATATCTGAATATATGGAGAGAAGAACCCAGAAGAACGCAGGACAGGGATGGTATAGCCTGAAGTTTTTCTCAAATGGTACAGACTAGAGTCTCCTTGAGCAGAGGGTTGGACTAGAAGACCTCTAAGGTCCCTTGCAGCTCTAATCTGATTATTGGGATTTGTAGGTGAAGGGATTAAAACGTTGCTAACTCTAGAACTGGTTTTCCCAGTTGCAATGGAGCAGGGGTGGGTTTCTCGCCCCGTTCCAACCGGTTCAGTTGGAACAGGGCCGGCGGCGTCCTCGTGCGCACACAGCGCACGCATGCATACTAGCATCTGTGCGATGCTCCAGCTGCTCCTGGAGGATCGCGCAGGCGCTGTATGCATCCTGCGCATGCGTGGAAGCGCAGAACTCATCAAAACCGGGTAAGGAACGCGGGCGGGCGGGCCCTTCGCCGTTCCCAGAAGTTACTTACTTCCGGGTTCGCCGACCAACCATTTCGCCGCGAACCGGTTGAAACCCACCCGTGCAATGGAGGCTGTGAAAGTTGGACCATAAGGAAGGCTGGGCGCCAAAGAATGGAGGCCTTTGAAATCTGGTGCTGGAGAAGACTCCTGTGAGTCCCTTGGACTGCAAGGCCATCCAACTGGTCAGTCCCAGAGGAGATCAACCCTGGCTGCTCTTTAGAAGGCCAGATCCTGAAGGGGAAACTCAAAGACTTTGGCCACCTAAAGAGAAGGAAGGACTCCCTGGAGAAGAGCCTCATGCTGGGAACGATGGAGGGCAGAAGAAGAAGGGGACGACAGAGAATGAGGTGGTTGGATGGAGTCACAGAAGCAGTCGGCGTGAGATTCAATCTATCTATCTATCTATCTATCTATCTATCTATCTATCTATCTATCCATCCATCCATCCATCCATCCATCCATCCATCCATCCATCCATCCATCCTGCAAGTCCCTTGGACTGCAAGGCCATCCAACTGGTCAGTCCCAGAGGAGATCAACCCTGGCTGCTCTTTAGAAGGCCAGATCCTGAAGGGGAAACTCAAAGACTTTGGCCACCTAAAGAGAAGGAAGGACTCCCTGGAGAAGAGCCTCATGCTGGGAACGATGGAGGGCAGAAGAAGAAGGGGATGACAGAGAAGGAGGTGGTTGGATGGAGTCACAGAAGCAGTCGGCGTGAGATTCAATCTATCTATCTATCTATCTATCTATCTATCTATCTATCTATCTATCTATCTATCTATCTATCCATCCATCCATCCATCCATCCATCCATCCATCCATCCATCCATCCATCCATCCATCCATCCATCCATCCATCCTGCAAGTCCCTTGGATGCAAGGCCATTCAACCGGCCAGTCCTAGAGGAGATCAACCCTGACTGCTCTTTAGAAGGCCAGATCCTGAAGAGGAAACTCAAAGACTTTGGCCACCTAAAGAGAAGGAAGGACTCCCTGGAGAAGAGCCTCATGCTGGGAACGACGGAGGGCAAAAGATGAAGGGGATGACAGAGAAGGAGGTGGCTGGATGGAGTCACCGAAGCAGTCGGCGTGAGCTTCAATGGATTCCATGGGATGGTAGAGGATGGGAAGGCCTGGAGGAACGTGGTCCATGGGTTGGACACGACTTCGCAACTAACAACAACAACAAAACTCTCAGACATGATCATAAAGCTGTGACAGTCAGATGAGATTCATGCCAGGCTAAATTCGAACACTAAGAATAAATCTAGTCTATTATTTAAAAAGAAAAAAGGCCTGGAGGGATGTTGTCCAGCGATGGGTCAGATGCGACTTCGCAACTAACAACAACAACAACAACAACTCTAGAACAGCTGGATGGATGCTCCACCACTGGAAGTTTAAGAAGACATTGGACAACGGTTTGTTTGGAATGGTACAAGGGCTTCTGCTCAAGCAGGGGCTGGACTAGAAGACCTTCAAGGTCCCTTCCAGCCCGAGGGTGCTACAATTTATGTAGCTTATAGAGTTGGGCAATGAAACATCTGCAAGAAAACAGCCAGGCTCAGAGAGCACCAGGGACTCCATAGCAGCTAACTCTCCCCAAGAATCATTCAATTCTCATCATCTGGAAGAAAAAAAAAATGCATGAAGGAAAAGGCAACTTTCCTTGGCAAGTTGACATCATAGATGACAGCATTCTAATTTCCAAGACAATAAGTTGTCCTGCCTCGGTGAAGATAAGCGACAAGAAGAGCGAGAAATTGCAGCGTTGAAGGCTGGAGGTAAATGGGCAAGAACTGCCACTTCGTGACTCCTGGATGCTCTCTGAGCTCAGTTGTTTTCCTGAAGACATCTCATTACCCAACTAGGTAACATCACCAGTGCTGATCAGTAGCACTGATGTTGTTATCTAGTTGGGTAATGAGATGTCTGTAAGAGAACAACCAAACTCAGTGTTCTGACCCAGCCTTAGCAGAAGCAAGGAACAGGCTCCTTGTCACAGAAAAAAACCCTCTTTATTTACCTCTTGGGGATTAATGGCATTCACCTACCGAAAAGCGGGTGAAAGAAAGGCAACAGTCTTTCAAAGAGTCAATTGAATTAACAGACCTTGTCAGTTCCTTGCGATAATTGCCAGGCCGCCAGGCGTGAGCTCCCAGCCGAAAGGCTGCAAATTCAGTTCTGGCAAGCAGTCTTTGTGGCACGAAACGCAATGAGCCAAATCTTCAGAAATACGAACTGTTGTCTCCTACGACAACCACTCCTCATTCCTCCTATTTATTCCCCAGCCAGGGAGGGGCCATTCAGCGTCCACGTATGCTTTGCTTCCCAAGTCGGCTCCCTGTCCTCCGTTGTTCACCTCTCCTGACTGCTCTGCGCATATGTGCATCTGCAACAGGCCCCAGATGTTCTTCCTCCTCACTCATCCCTGACTCCAAAGGCAGCTGCCTCTCCGGTGGCTGGGGAATGTCAGACGGCCCTGGCTCTATCTCTGCGTCCGATGCATCCATCAGAGCCTTCCCCAGGCTCCAGAACTGGGCCAAGTTCTTCCCCAACCTCCTCATCGTCCGAGTCTGCTGGTAGCTGGTGGGCCGCAACACAGAGAGAGCATGGTCATTGTCCTCCTCCTCCTCCTCCTCCTCCTCCTCCTCCTCCTCCTCCTCCTCCTCCTCCTCCTCCTCCTCCTCCTCTTCCTCCTCCTCCTCCTCCTTCCCTCCTCCTCCTCTTCCTCCTCCATCCTCCTTTTCCTCTTCCCCTCCCTCCTTCCTCTTCTCCTCCTCTTCCTCTCCACAAACCCCACTGCTTTCTGGCACTGATGAGGTTACCTAGTTGGGTAACGAAATGTCTTCAAGAAAAACACCAAGCTCGGAGAGCACCAAGGACCCCACAGTCCTCCTCTTCCTCCTCCTCCCTCTTCCTCCTCCTCTTCCTCCTCCTCCTCTCCACAAACCCCACTCCCTTGTAGTACTGATGATGTTACCTAGTTGGATCATGAAATGTCTACAAGAAAACGACCAAGCTCGGAGAGCATCAAGGACCCCTCAATCCTCCTCCTCTTCCTCCTCCTCCTCCTCCACCTCTTCCTCCTCCACTCCACAAACCCCACTCCCTTCTACCACTGATGTTGTTCCCTAGTTGGATATTGAGACATCTGAAAGAAAACCACCAAGCTCAGAGAGCACCAAGAACTCACATTCCCAACCTTGAGGTTCGAAAAACTCAATGACTATGTCAGCAATTGCCAGTTGGTCTAGGAAATGCAGATCGTGCCTGAAACACGGATGAGAAATGATGGCCTGCTCCGGGATAGCAATAGCAGTTAGACTTATATACCGCTTCATAGGGCTTTCAGCCCTCTCTAAGCGGTTTACAGAGTCAGCATATTGCCCCCCAACAACAATCCGGGTCCTCATTTCACCCACCTCGGAAGGATGGAAGGCTGAGTCACCCTTGAGCCGGTGAGATTTGAAGAGCCGAACTGCAGAACTGCAGTCAGCTGAAGTAGCCTGCAGTGCTGCATTTAACCACTGCGCCAACCTCACAGGGCAATTGCAGGCACTGGGTAGTGGGGGGAAATGATATCACCTGCCTCATGACGTCTGTCGTCATGATTGTACGACAATGCCCTAATTTCACAGGCCATAATTTCCATTTCAATCTTCGGCCAGCTCACAAGTGTCATTTGGCGCATAGTTCTTGCGAAAGCTTCCTGTGTCTGTTACAAGGAGACAGACACCGATTCTCCTTGACTGTCTTTCTATCAAGAGACGCCAAACCTCTCATCCTGTCCAACGGTCCCAGCTTCTGCCTTTAAAGACGTTTAAAATATAATCTTGCCAAGAGTGACATTTTGAAATATATCGCGCAGCCTGTGAGAAGGCCCCGGAATTATGATTAATTTAGGAGGGGAAGAGAAGGCAGTCAGAGGAAACGCCAAATGTCATTCTTCAAATCAGGGTGATTAAACGAAGCGGAGATAGGACGGAAATAAATTATCCAAAGGCTCAGATGGATTTGTTGCTTTTTTTAGGATTCAGACAGTGGTGCTGATGTCCCAGATTGCTGGCCTTTTCTCAGAAATGTTTCCGGCCACATTCTGGTTTCTTTAAAGTTTCAGATAATGGTAACACGAGAAGAAGAGGCCGTTTGGTGCAACGGTGAAGGCACTAGGCTACAAACCAGGAGACAGTGAATTCTAGCCCTGCCTTAGGCATGAAAGCTGATTAGGCGACTTTGTCCAATCACCAGGGGACGCGGAGTTCTAGTCCTGCTGTGGACATGAAAGTCAGCTGGGTGACTTTGACCAATCACCAGGAGATTGTGAATCCTAGCCCAGCCTTAGGTGGGAATTCTGACTCTGGGCTAACCACCAGGTGACTGTGAATTCTAGTCTCAATTTAAGCATGAAAGCCAGCTAGTACACTTTGGGCCAATCACCAGGTGACTGTGAATTATAGCCCCCACCTTAAGACAGGAATTCTGGCTGGGTGACTTTGATCAATCACCAGGTGATTGTGAATTATAGCCTCACCTTATATAGGAAGGAAAACTGGCTGGGTGACTTTGAGCCAATCACCAGGAGACAGTGAGTTCTAGTCTTTTACAGCTGGTAGACCTTGAGCCAGTCCCTCTTTCTCAGCCCTCAGAAGGAGACAATGGCAAATCCCTTTGGAGAAACCTTGCCAAGAAAACAGTAGGAATTTATCTAGCCATTGACCTGCAGATGTGAAGGGACACAAATACACAAAACAACAACAAGATCACCACAAGATGACTCAAATGGGTGTTGCCTATTTTTTTTAAAAAAAATCTTATGAATTTCAGCCACTGTACCCCACGGTTCGCCCGTGAGCTGCATATTCTCTCTGCCATGAATGTTGTCTTAATTGGTTCCACCACAAAACCGCGGTGGACTAAAGCGCGCTCGACGAAAGCGCGTACGTGACGTCATCACAGTGTGACGAAAACATCGCGCTGTGAGCAGTAAATTTAAAATTAAAGCGAAAACCTTACCCTAACCCCCCCAAACCTAACCCTAAACCTAACCCTTAACCTAACCCTAAACCTAACCCTAAACCTAACCCTTAACCTAACGCTAAACCTAACGCTAACCCTTAACCTAACCCTAAACCTAACCCTAACGCGTAACGCAACCCTAAACCTAACCCTAACCCTTAACCTAACCCTAACCCTAACCCTAAACCTAACCCTTACCTTTATGTGAATCGGCTTGCTTTAATTTTATTTTAATTTTAATTTAATTTATTTTTAATTTTTTTCGGCGTGCTGCTGATGACGTCACGTACGCGCTTTCGTCGAGCACGCTTTAGTCCACCGCGGTTTTGACGGGTCACGGTCTTAATTATGAATGCCAATCAATTACTCTGTGTCAACATCTATGCCACACTGCCCACAAGAGGACAAGGCCTCCTGCCTTGCCGCCAGAGGGCACGGCTGTCCCTTAGAAAGAGTTCTGGTGGAATTGTTGTAATTCAAGCTACCCTAGATGTTAAAATGCTCCCTCGAAAATTATTTTAAAAAAGGAGAAGGTACTGAGAGCTCAAAACCCGAATCAGCAGGACGCTGATAGGCTCCAGATCTGACTGGAATGGAGGGCACTCGCATCGGTCTTGGCTTAGCAGCATATCTCTCTGGCAAAAATACAAAACAAAGGAGCGTTTTTACAGCTCAGATACTCTCTGAGCTTGGTTTGTTTTCTTGCAGATGTTTCATTACCCAGTTGGATACATCGTCAGTGTTAGAAGGGAGAGGGGTTTGCAAAGAGAAGGAGGAAGAGGAGAGCTGTGGAGTTCTTAGTGCTCTCTGAGCTTGGTGGTTTTCTTGCAGGCGTTGAGTGGCCCAGCTAGGTAACTGGTTCAGGAGCGTGGCAGCCTGGGTCGCTGGCTGGTTCCAGTGACCCAGGCCACCAAACATTACCAGTTTGGCCAAACGGTCCAAACAGGTAGAACTGACCACTGTTTATAACACATAGCAAATCATTATGTGTAATAATATTAATATTCTATCTATCTATCTATCTCTCTCCCATCCATCCATCATCCATCCATCTATCTATTATCTATCTATCTATCTATCTATCTATCTATCTATCTATCATCTATCTATCTATTTATCTATCTCCATTCATATTGATGTAGTGAATATTGGCAATGCTTTATAATACATAGCAAAATCATTCTGTGTAATAATATTAATAATTTTTCTCTCTCTCTCTCTCTTTCTATCTATCTTCCTTCCTTCCTTCCTTCCTTCCTTCCTTCCATCCATCCATCCATCCATCCATCCATCCATCTATCATCTATCTATCTATCTATCTATCTATCTATCTATCTTCCTTCCATCCATCCATCCATCCATCCATCCATCCATCTATCATCTATCTATCTATCTATCTATCTATCTATCTATCTATCTATCTATCTATCTATCTTCCTTCCATCCATCCATCCATCCATCCATCCATCCATCCATCCATCCATCTATCATCTATCTATCTATCTATCTATCTATCTATCTATCTATCTATCTATCTATCTATCTATCTACCTACCTACCTACCTACCTACCTACCTACCTACCTACCTACCTACCTACCTATCTATCTACTCTCTTTCATCTATCTATCTATCTATCTATCTATCATCTATCTATCTATCTATCTATCTATCTCTATCTACCTACCTACTCTCTTTCATCTGTCTATCATCTATCTATCTATCTATCTATCTATCTATCTATCTATCTATCTAATCAGTCTGCTAACCATTGTGGGCCATAAAACATCTGCAATGAGACAGCCAGTTCAGAGAGCACCACAGACCCCTCAAAATGCAACAATCCCAAACTATTTCAGTCTGTCAATGCAGAAGCAGATTGGAATGGTTGAAGGCACCCAGGGACTTCCTGGAGCCTTGGTAGTCCTCCTCTCCATTACTAACTGGCTGTGTGGTTCTTCTTCTAGGATGAAGAGGGGGGCGTGGAAGTGGGTGAGGGGGCCGATGAATGGTCCCAGACCAAGACATTAATCAAGCCTCCAGACCAGCTGGACCTGACTGATGCGGTAAGTACCAATAGCACTTAGACTTATATACTGCTTTACGGTGCTTTTTACAGCCCTCTCTAAGCAGTTTCACTGCGAGTCGGCATCTTGCTCCCAACAATCTGGGTCCTTGTTTTATCGACTTTGGAAGGATGGACAACTGAGTCTGCATCCATCCATCCATGCATCCATCCATGCATCCATCCATGCATCCATCCATGCATCCATCTATCTTCCATCCATCCATCCATCTATCATCCATCCATCCATCCATCATCCATCCATCCATCCATCCATCCATCCATCCATCATCCATATATCCATCCATCCATCCATCCATCCATCCATCCATCCTCCATCCATCTATCATCCATCCATCCATCCACCATATCATCATCCATCCATCCATCCATCCATCCATCCATCCATCCATCCATCTATCTATCTATCTATCATCCATCCATCAATCCTCATCCATCCACCCAATCCTCCATCTATAGCAATAGTAATAGCGCTTAGACTTATATACAGCTTCACAGTGCTTTTACAGCCCTCTCTTAAGCGGTTTTACAGAGTCAGCATTTGCCCGCAATAGTCTGGGTCTTCATTTTACCCACCTCAGAAGGATGGAAGGCTGAGTCAACCTTGAGTCAGTGGGACTTCAGCTGCTGAACTGCAGCTAGCAATCAGCTGAAGTAGCCGGTAATATTGGACTCTTAACGACTGCGTCACCTCAGCTCAAAGTAAATTTGGGTTAGAGGCTGAAATGGAGAGGAGAAGAGATTGGACTAGAAGACCTCCAAGGTCCCTTCCAACTCTGGCATTCTTTTACTCTGTTAATTGATCAGTGGGACGGCTTGCCTTCGGAAGTTGTGGGGGTTCAACACTGGAGGTTGCCATTTGTCTGAAATTGTATGGGTTTTCCTGCTTAAACAGGGGGTTGGACTAGAAGACCTCCGAGGTCCCTTCCAATTCTGTGATTCTGAGAACACACTGGCCAAATTAGGTGTGGGCAGGTAATTCACCCATAAGCTGAACTCAAGCAAGTTAAAATTCTAATGTTTTTTTGAATTATTAGGGACATTATGAGGGTAGAACAAGAAGCAATGGGTGGAAACTAATCAAGGAGAGAAGCAACTTAGAACTGAGGAGAAATTTCCTGACAGTGAGAACAATTAATCAGTGGAACAGAAGTTGCCTCCAGAAGTTGTGAATGCCCCAACACTGGAAGCCTTTAAGAAGATGTTGCTAGCCATTTGTCTGGAACGGTATAGGGTTTCCTGCCTAGGCAGGGGGTTGGACTAGAAGACCTCCAAGATCCCTTCCAACCTCTGCTATTGTATTGTATATAGTGCTATCTTGGTGCTCAACTGCTTTGGAACTCATCAAATTGTTACTCGGTGCATTTTGAAATGAAAATTTTCTCCTGGGATTCCTTGTTCATTTGATACTCAGCGCAAAACCTAGAACTTAATAGCAATAGCAATAGCAGTTAGACTTATATACCGCTTCATAGGGCTTTCAAGCCCTCTCTAAGCGGTTTACAGAGTCAGCATATCGCCCCCAACAACAATCCAGGTCCTCATTTTACCACCTCGGAAGGATGGAAGGCTGGGTCAACCCTGAGCCGGTGAGATTTGAACAGCCGAACTGCAGAACTGCAGTCAGCTGAAGTAGCCCTGCAGTGCTGCATTTAACCACTGCGCCACCTCAGCTCGATGTGGTGTGAGCTGCCTTGTGACTCACTGTAGTTACTCCTTACGGGGAATAAATGGTTTGTTACTCATCATGTTTTGTACTCATCACACCTCCAGAACCAATGAACGATGAGGACCAAAGTGTCCCTGTACAGGTAGGCCTTGAGCCCAAAGTTTCTGTTGTTAAGCAAAAAGTTGTTAAGTGAGTTTGGACCATTTTGTGAGCTTTCTTGGCCACAATTGTTACGTGAATCACTGCAGGGTTAAGCTAGTCATCCGGTTGTTAAGTGAATCTGGCTTCTCCATTGCTGGTCAGAAGGTCGCAAAAGGGATCACGCGATGGTCATAAGTATGAACCAAGTATTGCCAAACACCTGAATTTTGATCGCATGGCCACAGGATGCTGCAGTGATTGTAGGTGCGAAAAACAATCCTGAGTCCATTTTTTTTCTGTGCCGTTGTAACTTTGAATGGTCACTGAACGAACAGTTGTAAGCCGAGGGCCACCGTACGGCAAAAGAGCTTGCAAAATCTCGAGCGGGTCATGTGTCGATCTGCTTTATGGCCATCACGACGTATGAGCAAAATTGTCAGCTCCATTATGGTTTTAAGTTCGAGGACTCCCTGTATTGATTTACAGGTCAGATTTCGTTTTGGGAAAAACTCGTAATCCCTACGGAAGCTCAGCATTAAAAAAAAACATCCTACATCTGTGTTTCTCAACCTTGGCCACTTGAAGATGTCCGGACTTCAACTCCCAGGATTCCCCAGCCAGCATTCGCTGGCTGGGAATCCTGGGAGTTGAAGTCCGGACATCTTCAAGTGGCCAAGGTTGAGAAACACTGTCCTACGTATTGGTTAAATGTTTCTGTTTATGCACCGGCCTCTTACTCACTGTGGGAATTGTGTGCGAGGAACGGCTCTTTTTTTTTCCTTCTGCAGGAACTGAAAGAGGAAATAACCCGTATCCTGACAGCCAACAATCCCATGCTCCGCAGAACATTGTCCGATAACAGTTTTAAAGTAAGTGTTTCTCCCTCCGCTCCACCCCCCCGTTTTGCAACCATTGATCCTTTCTAAAGTAGGGCAGAGCCTGGACGAAATCAATTGAAAACGGAATATGTAGAGCCTGCCTTTTCTTTTCAACACGATGGGTTTTAGTGTCTGGGTAAAATCAGAGCCTGGTGTTGTGGCCCGCCAGTGGCCCGCAGAGCTGGCAGCAGATTCGGGCAGTGAGGAGGTTGGGGAGGAAGATGGGCCAGTCCTGGAGTCTGGGGAGAGGCTCGGATGAAGGCTCTGTGTCGGAGGCAGAGAGGGGGCCAGGCCGTCTGACAGTTATCAGCTGCCTTCAGAGTCAGACATCAGTGAGGCAGAAGAACAGCTGGAGCCTGTTCCCATTGTGCGCATGTGCAGAGTGGCCAGACGAAGGGAACAGCTAAAGAACAGGAGTCGACTTGGAGTGAGGCCACAGGTGGACGGTGAATGGCCCCTCCCATGGGGAATAAAAGGGAGCAAAAGGGAGTGGAGTTTGCAGGAAACAATTAGTTCGCTTTATTGGTTCCTGACTCTCCGGGACTCCTTGCAAAGTTCTGCAGGTATCGGCTTGGCAACTCTCCAAGCCAGAGAAGGTCTGTGACTGTAAATCCTCCCTCGAAAGACTTTCCTGGATGTGAATGAGCAGAATTCACAGTCAATTATAAAAGGGGTTTTTGTCGGGACCAGGAGTTTGCTCCATGCTCTTGGGAAACCTCAGTTAGAACACCCTGGTTTGCAAATCACCCCAATTTCTGGCCACTAACCCTTCTTGCAAAAGGAGGGGTATCCCTGAGGTTATTTGAACAGTCTCCTGTCTTCTCGCTCCCTGGATCTCCTGGGAAGAGAAAACGACAAAAGCAGCAGAATGGTTAGTCCTACCTTATAAGGGTGGAATGGGATAACTCACCACTGCTGGGTGGTTGCGACCTGCTCGCCGCTACTACAGTTTGCTGCCCCCCAGGTCTCCACCGCTGGGTTGCCACTGCCAGCTCATCCTGGCTGGATTGTCACCCCTGGCTCGCCGCTGCCATATCACCCCAAATGACTTGCCATGGCATGACTCGCCCTGGGCAGAGAAGCAGGGATTAACTCCAGACAAACAATCAAAGCAGAAAACAATATCCTAATCAAGGAATCAGGCAGAAGAAATCCACACTCCACCAATATTGACAGGGCAATATTGTTGTTGTTTTTTTAATTTTTATTTTATCAATTTCATATATACATTCACAATTATATGATCTCATAACTGTTATTAATAATATGTATTTATAACAATTTTTTCCCTACAGTTGACAATATACTTGAAGATTGCTTTCTTACCATCCCATAGATTCATCATCTTACAACGGTCCTACTTCTTCTTCCTCCCTCCCTCTTTCCTTCCCCTCGTTTCTTCTCTCCTACTCTCCTTCCTTCCCTCCTTCCTTCCTCCTCCCTCCTTCCCCTTCCCTCCTTCTCTCCTTCCCTCCTTCCTTCCCTCCTTCCTTCCTTCCCTCCTTTCTTCTCTCCTTCTCTCCTTCCTTTCCCCTTCCTTTCCTCCTTCCTTCCCCCCTTCCTTCTCTCCTACATTCTCCTACATTCCCTCCTTCCTTCCCTCCTTTCTTCTCTCCTTCTCTCCTTCCTTCCCTCCTTTCTTCTCTCCTTCTCTCCTTCCTTCCCACCTTCCTTCCCTCCTTGCTTCCCTCCCTCCTTCCCTCCCTCCTTCCTACCCCCCTTTTTCTCTTTCTTTTCTCCTTCCTTCCTTCCTTCCTCCTCTCCTTTCCCTTCTCTCCTCCCCCTTCCTCCCCTTTACCCTTTCCCTCTTCTTCCCATTCCTCCCCTCTTTCCTACTCTTACATTCCCTCCCATTCTTCCTCTAGACAGGGCAATATTGTAATGAGAACAAACCTCACTCCCTTCTAGCACTGATGATGGTACTCAGTTGGGTCATGAAATGTCTGCAAGAAAGCCATCTGTCAGGCCTGCAATTATATTCCTTTTAGAATTTTGGCCTGCCACACTTTCTCTTATTTCATTATGCTGTTTCATTAGTATAGTTGACGGGAGGGGGGAATAGACAGGAGTAGGATTGTGGAATGTGCTGTTGTCATTCTTTTCTAGAAGACCAAGGTCATCTTTTGTCTCCGCACTTTTACACCTGACCGGAAGCAGCTGGGTGGAGATGACAGCGTGGAAGAAGACGATTGGACCATGTGATGGATTTGTGGGTGTGGGGACAAGATCATGAACTTTTAACTGGGTGGAATCCCAGGAAGCTCTTTAGAATTGGGATTACCCAGATGTGCTAAGATGTCTGATTTATTAAATTGGAACTTTAAGGATCGTTTTGCTTTGGACTCTGATTTAATTCCACATGATACTTGGAACGCTGACACCATCAAGCTCACAGAGTATCAAAAACCCCACAGCTACTGTCTTCCTCCTCCTCCTCTTTCTCCTCCTCCTCCCTTTCCCTGCCTTCCTCTAATTTATTTTCTGACCCTTTCACATTAGCAATGGGGGAAGAGGCAGAGTGTCAGGGTTCCAAAAAACACCCCCAATGAAATAAAACTCCGAGGCTTGAATTTCCTCAAAGTTCCACTTTAATAGAGATGTATTGTTGGCACATCTGGGAAAACCCGAATCTGAAAGCTTCCCGGTTTTCCCCACCTAGTTGAAAGTTCAAGATCTTGCCCCCACACCCACAAGTCCATCCCATGGTCCAGTCTCCCACTGCCATGCTGGCAGTTCCACCCATCCAGTTCCGGTCAGGTGCAGAGACAAAGATGACCTTGAGTTTCTAAGAAGAATGTTATTATGGCTACATATCACCAACTCCGTATAATCCCCCTTCCCATTTTTCCACAGTAGAAAGTGTGACAGGCCTGAAGTCCAAAAAAAGATGGCTTATAGGTCTGACACAGAATGCGTGTTTGTATGTGCGAGCTAGTGGCAGTGAGCCAGCAGTGGCAGACCAGCGGTGGTGAATTGTCCTAGACCTCCCCCTTTAAAACTCCAAGTAATAGCATTGTTCCCAGCTCTCTGTCCAAACACCATTCCTTTTCCAAGCTTAGTCCGGTTGCCCCAGCTCCAGAGCAGACAGTAAAAGATGGCCACCACCCTCACCGTCAATCTGGAGAGCTTGTTTCTGACCTGTCATGGAGCTTGCCTGGCTCCTTGCGGTCATCTGAAACACCTCTCCTTCACCATCCCTTCAGGATGGTTCTGGTCCAAAGACCTCCCAACGACGGTTTGCCGGCTGGGTTTTCGCGAAGCTCCTCGGAGCTTGCTATTTTTCCAGCCGTTCTCGCCGTGACACTTCTGGTTTCCTGGAGGATAGGGCCTCAATCATTCGGGTGAGCCCTAGCAGAAGGGAAGGTTCATTTTCTGGAACTTTGCTCACAAGGAAACGGGGGGGGGGGGAGAAAGGGGGAAATCTTATATCCCTTTTCTCTACTTCCCCCACCCTTTGGAATCCTCACCTCGGCTCTGGGATAACTAACAAAAGGGAAATCAGTATTTGTATTTACATTCATTGGAGCGAAGGGGATTACAAGAGAGTAACCAAGCACGCAATGGAGAATTCACATTGAAAGGAATGTTTTGGCTTCTTGTTCCCAACGTTCTAACCTTGGCTTGCGGAGAAAGCATAAATCACAATCATAGCCCCCAAAACCCTCTTTTATTTAGACGGCTGTGAATTATGGTCACTCTCAACCCGTAATGATTCACAAACAGTCTGTGAAGAGTCCAACAGATGTCTGCTTGAGTTGCCACAGTCTTTCAGGGGAACTGTCAGCACTTCTTCATTGAGTAATTAGGAAAGAAAACCACGAGACTCCATTGATAGAAATCAAGTGTACTTTTACTAATTATAAATGATTAGAAGCGTAGCAAAGCGAAGACTGATTATTTAGGCACGAAAGCGAGTGATAGAATAACCCATTTCCCCACCCCTTGGCATCCCAGTTGCAGTCCAATCATAATTCTCCCAAGTGTCAGGTGTGAGATAACTTCGAAAGGCATCACCCAGATGGAATGTCGGTGCCGTTGGCCTTGGCGGGAAACCTCCTCCGCATGCGCAGTAAGACAGGCAGCAGAAACTCCAGAATCTTCCTCCAGCACAATTAGTAAACCCCTCCCAAATACCATGCCCCCCCCTCCCCGTTTCAATGGCAGCCGAAACAGCAGCAATAGCAATAGCAATAGCAATTAGACTTATATACTGCTTCATAGGGCTTTCAGCCCTCTCTAAGCGGTTTACAGAGTCAGCATATTGCCCCCAACAACAATCCGGGTCCTCATTTTACCCACCTCGGAAGAATGGAAGGCTGAGTCAACCTTGAGCCGGTGAGATTTGAACAGCCGAACTGCAGAACTGCAGTCAGCTGAAGTAGCCTGCAGTGCTGCATTTAACCACTGCGCCACCTCGGCAAAGCAGAGGCTGACAGGAATGTTGATAAACACCCATCTTCTCTGGGTGTTTACAACCAACAGCCAAACGATTCGAGAGATTCGGACCCTCACCTCTCTCCAGGCCTTCCGAAAAGCCGTTAAAACCTGGCTATGTCGGCAGGCCTGGGGTCAATGAGTTCCCTTCCCCTCTCGAATCGTGTGGCTGTTGGTTGTTTTTAAATGCCCTGTACTTTTGTAGTTTTTGTGTTTTTCCCTTCCCCTCCTTGGGTTTGTGCGCCGCCTTGAGTCCCGCCGGGAATAGGGCGGCATATAAATAAAATGAAACTCAAAACTCGAAACTCTCCCTGGGAATTCTGCCAGAGGCCTAATTGCCAAATGCAGAGCAAGGCCAAACTTAGCACAGAGTCAAACAGAAGTTTTCAAAGCTTGAACCGACCAGATGAACTAATTGCTTCCTGCCAAAGCTCAGATCCCGTTCGCTCCTCTTTTATGTCTTATGGGAGGGGCCAATAGGGGCCAATCATCTCCAAGCCTTACTCCCGAGTTGAACCTTCTTAACTATTCTTGCCTTCTGGCAGCTCTGCGCATGCACACACTGGGAACAGGCTCCCGCTGTTCCTCTGCCTCACTGATGTCAGACTCTGGAGGCTCCAGAGGTGCAGCAGATAACTCCCAGATGGCCCTGGCCCCCTCTCTGCCTCCGATGCAGAGCCCTCGTCCGAACCTTCCCCAGACTCCAGGACTGGCCCATGTTCCTCCCCAACCTCCCGGTTGTCCCAATCTGCTGCCAGCTCCACAGGCTGCCAGCGGACCACAACACCCAGCGACTTAGGATACAAAAGGAAGGCTTTGGGATCAAACTGATTAGGATCATGCCAGTTTCACATAGCCCCGGGTGCTAATTGACTAACCAAGGTTGCAGAGCTGAGCTACCTTGCAGGGAAGCATAACCGGCCTGCAGAGAAAAGCAGTTTAGGAAGCTCTCCTCGCTGCAAGGGGGGAAATTCTGGGAAGTGGGGAGGGGAAGGAGAAGAAAATTGTGTGTGTGTGTGTGTGTGTGTGTGTGTGTGTGTGTGTGTGTGTGTGTGTGTATGTAACCGGGCACAGGATGAGTTTGAGTTTAATAAAACAAAAATTCTCCAATTTTTTATTTTATCAATTTCATGTATACATTCACAATTATATGATCTCATAACTGTTATTAATAATATGTATTTATAACAAACTTTTCCCTACAGTTGACAATATACTTGAAGATTGCTTTCTTACCATCCCATAGATCCACCTTATCTTACAACGGTCCTACTTCTTCTTCCCTCCCTCCCTCTTTCCTTCCCTCGTTTCTTCTCTCCTACTCTCCTTCCTTCCCTCCTTCCTTCCCTCCCTCCTTCCCCCTTCCCTCCCTCCTTCCTTCCTTCCTTCCTTCCCTCCTTTCTTCTCTCCTTCTCTCCTTCCTTTCCCCCTTCCTTTCCTCCCTCCTCCCCCCTTCCTTCTCTCCTACATTCCCTCCTTCCTTCCCTCCTTTCTTCTCTCCTTCCTTCCCTCCTTCCTTCCCGAATACATTTATATGCCGCCCAATCCCGAAGGACTCCGGGCGGCTTACATAAAAACAATAAAAGAAATATTAAAAAGTTTTAAAAAGTAGAAGACAAGACAAGTTAAAAGAGATACAACATACACTCAACCTTAACGGGGCTGGACCTCATTCAAGAGGTCAACAGCCCCAGGCCTGCCGGAAAAGCCAGGTCTTAATGGCTTTGCGGAAGGCCGCGAGAGAGGGGAGGGTCCGGATCTCTGGGGTAGATCGTTCCATAGGGCCGGGGCAGCCACAGAGAAGGCCCTCCCACGAGGAGCCACCAAACGACATTGTCTAGTCGACGGCACCCGGAGAAGGCCCACCCTGTGGGATCTTATCGGACGCTGGGAGGGGTGTGGCAGAAGACGGTCCCGTAGATATCCAGGTCCTAGGCCATGCAGGGCTTTAAAGGTGATAACCAGCACCTTGAAGCGCGTTCGGAGATCGATAGGGAGCCAGTGCAGCTCGCGGAGGATAGGTGTAACATGGGTGTATCTCGGTACACCCAGTATCGCTTACGCGGCTGCATTCTGGACCAGTTGTAGTCTCTGAACGTTTTCCAGGGGCAGCCCCATGTAGAGCGCGTTAACAGTAGTCAAGTCTTGAGGTGAGGAGGGCAACCCTATAACTGCTCTTTGGAGAGTTCTTTTTGCAAGATTCTTCCTGTATTGGCTTAGCCAAAGCACCGATGTTGAGAAGGTTAAAGAAGAGCCGGCGTGAAGCCCTTCTCCTCTCTTCCTTTCTCCGAAGGAAAAGGCCTACAAGCAGACCTCCTTGGTGGAGCAGATGGCAGTTCACTTCTCCCTTTGTGGGAACCTGATCTTCAAAGATTCGGACGAGGGCCGCCGGCAGAGCGTAAGACACAGCTCCTCAGGTGAGTTTTGCCCTAAGCAAGTCCCCTCCTGCGTGTGGAGAGACCAGGTCTGAGTGGGCAAACCTTTGGAGAGGGAAGGAAAGCAATGGGGACGAGCCACACAGATGGACCTCAATGTACTGGAGGTCCTTCACGCCTCTCTCAGCTGGGTGGTTTTCTTTGCAGGTAGTTTCATGACCCAACTAGGTAACATCATCAGTGCTAGAAGGGAGGGAGGTTTGTGAAAAAGAAGAGGAGGAAGAAGAGGAGCACTGTGGGATCAGATTAATTCCGACCTTGCAGGTCATCTAGTCCAACCCCTTGCCCAAGCAGGAGACCCTACACCATTTCTGACAAATGGCAGTCCAGTCTCTTCTTGAGATAGCAATAGCAATAGCAGTTAGACTTATATACCGCTTCATAGGGGCTTTCAGCCCTCTCTAAGCGGTTTACAGAGTCAGCATATCGCCCCCACAATCTGGGTCCTCATTTCACCCACCTCGGAAGGACGGAAGGCTGAGTCAACCCTGAGCCGGTGAGATTTGAACAGCCGAACTGCAGAACTGCAGTCAGCTGAAGTAGCCTGCGGTGCTGCATTTAACCACTGCGCCACCTCGGCTCTTAAAAGCCTCCAGTGATGAAGCTCCCACAACTTCTGAAGGCAACTTCTGTTCCATTGGCTGATTGTTCTCACTGTCAGAAAATTCCTCCTTATTTCCAGGTTGAATCTCTCCTTGGTCAGTTTCCATCCATTCTTCCTTCTCTGGCCTTCGGGTGCTTTGGAGAATAGCTTGACCCCCTCTCCTCTCTGTGGCAGACCCTCAAACATCGGAACATCACTATCATGTCTCCCCTGGTCCTTTTCTTCACTGGACTAGCCATGTCCAGTTCCTGCAATCGTTCATCATATATTTTGACCTCCAGTCCCCTCATCATCTTATTGTTCTTCTCTGCAGTTTTTCTAGAGACTCAACATCTTTTTATAGTGTGGATGCAATACTCTAGGTGTGGTCATTGGATCCTTGGTTCTCTTTGAACTTGTTTTGTTGCAGACGATTCATTACCCAACTAGGTAACATCATCAGTGCTAGAAGGCAGTGAAGTTTGTGCAAAGGAGGAGGAGGTCTATGTGGCTTTCTTGGTGCTGAGGGTTGTTTTAGTTGAAGGTGTTTCATTGCCCAACTAGGTAACATCATCAGTGTTAAAAGAGAGTGAGGTTGGTGGAGAGGAGGAGGAGATGATTGTGGGGTCCTTGGTGCCCCCTGAAACTTGGTTGTTTTCTTTCAGATGTTTCATTACCCAACTAAGGAACATCATCAGTGCTATATTTTTTTCTTGGAGTTTAGGAGGACTTTTTAAAAAAAAAATTATTTCTCATATATACATTCACAATTTATACGATCTCATAACTGTTATTAATAGTATGTATTTGTAACAATTTTTCTCCCCTACAGTTGACAATATACTTGAAATTGCTTTCTTACCATCCCATAAACCCATCTTATCTTACAACAATCCTACTTCCTCTTCCTTCCTTCCCTCCTTCCTTCCCTGCTTTCTTCTCTCTTTCTCTCCTTCCTTCCCTCCTTCCTTCCCTCCCTCCTTCCCCCTTCCCTCCCTCCTTTCTTCTCTCCTTCTCTCCCTCCCTCCCTCCTTCCTTCCCTCCTTCCTTCCCTCCTTTCTTCTCTCCTTCTCTCCTTCCTTTCCTCCTTTCTTCCCTCCTTCCTTCCCCTTCCTTCTCTCCTTCATTCCCTCCTTCCTTCCCTCCTTTCTTCTCTCCTTCTTCCTTCCCTGCTTTCTTCTCTCCTTCTCTCCTTCCTTCCCTCCTTCCTTCCCTCCTTGCTTCCCTCCTTCCTTCCCTCCTTCCTTCCCTCCTTCCTTCCCTCCTTCCTTCCCTCCTTCCTTCCCTCCTTTCTTCTCTCCTTCTTCCTTCCCTTCTTTCTTCTCTCCTTCTCTCCTTCCTTCCCTCCTTCCTTCCCTCCTTGCTTCCCTCCCTCCTTCCTTCCCTCCTTCCTTCTCTCCTTCCTTCCCTCCTTCCTTCCCTCCTTTCTTCTCTCCTTCCTTCCTCCTTTCTTCTCTCCTTCTCTCCTTCCTTCCCTCCTTCCTTCCCTCCTTGCTTCCCTCCCTCCTTCCTTCCCTCCTTCCTTCCCTCCTTCCTTCCTTCCTTCCTTCCCTCCTTCCTTCCCTCCTTTCTTCTCTTTCTTCTCTCCTTCCTTCCTCCTCTCCTTTCCCATCTCTCCTTCCCCTTCCCCTCCTCTACCCATCCCCTCTTTTTCCCTTTTCTCCCTCTCTCCTACTCTTACATTCCCTCCAATTCTTCCTCTACTTTTCCCTCTCTCCTATTCCTCTCCTTTCTCCTCACCTTCCTATCTTTCCTTCTACTCCCGAGTTTAGGAGGACTTTTGGTTATTAAAGAGATGTTCAGCTTTAAGGTCGACACTGAAGATGCCACCACTTTTCTTTTCTCATGGTGGACTCAGTCTTCCTGCCAGTTTGGGGCCATCGTAGGCAGAGGAGACTCCCAACAGCCAACGGTAGCCAGAACGGGGAATTCTGGGAGTCGAAGTCCATCCATCTTAAAATTCCCTAGACACAATGTGTTAGATCTCAGTGCAATGTGACTTCACATGTATACTGTTTTTCTCTAATTTTTCTTTAAAAATAGGATAAGCCAAGTACATTAACATATAGTGGAAATACACCGAGGGGAGGAGGAGTAGGAAAGAAGAAAGATGGGTAGAGAGGGATGGAAGAGAGGGTGGGGGGGGAAGGCGAAAAGGAAGTGGGGGAGCGGATCTGGAGAGAGGAGTGGTAGAGGGCGAGGGGAAGTAGGGTAGAGGGGGACGTGGCACGACAAATCCGCGCTCGACTAAAGCGCGCCCGATTAAACCGCGTCGCTGACGTCATCAGCAGGGCGACAACAGCGACCGCGGAGAAAAAAGGGTGCTTTAAATAGTGCTTTGAAAGCAAGCCGATTCACGTTAAGGTAAGGGTTAGGTTTAGGGTTAGGGTTAGGGTTAGGTTAAGGGTTAGGGTTAGGTTTAGGGTTAGGTTAAGCGTTAGGGTTAGGGTTAGGTTAAGGGTTAGCGTTGGGTTTAGGGTTAGGTTTAGGGTTAGGGTTAGGGTTAGGTTTAGGGGGGTTAGGTTTAGGGGTTAATTTTAACTTTAGCGTTCACAGCGTGCTTTTTTCGTCGCACTGTGATGACGTCAGCTACGCGGTTTCGTCGAGCGCGCTTTAGTCGAACGTGGTTTTGTGGAACCAGAGGGGGATGATGGAGGGAAGATAGAAAGTTGGAGGGTGGTGGAAGAAAGAGGTGTATGGAGAATGGAAGAGGTATATTGGACTTT
>NW_028261385.1:2102961-2145461 GCF_051295495.1 Thamnophis sirtalis
CTCCTCCTCCTCCTCTTCCCCCTCCTCCTCTTCCTCCTTCTCCTCCTCCTTCTCCCTGTTCAAATCTCACCGGCTCAGGGTCGACTCAGCATTATGGGCCCCGGGCAGTGTACAGAGGCTAAAATGAGGACCCGGATTGTTGTTGGGGGCAATATGCTGACTCTGTAAACCGCTTAGAGAGGGCTGAAAGCCCTATGAAGCGGTATATAAGTCTAACTGCTATTGCTATTGCTAAGACCTCCAAGGTCCTTTCCAGCCCTGGGATTCTACGATTCTCTCATGAAGGAACTTAACAGTCCAGCCAGGAATCTTATTTGATGTTTATTCATATAAAGGATTTGGAACAAGTGGGACCACGGCTTGCTTGTTTAACTTGATGGCACCAATTAAAGAGCTTAGTGCAAATGTGATTCCATAAGGAAACCTAAAGCAATGCGCCAAGGACCCAGAATGCTGACTTCACATATATGTGGCTGCTCGGTCTGGCAAAGCTGAATTAAGAATGGATTTTGAGACTGATGGACTCCTTGTTGAAAACTTTTGGACTTTGCAGGACACACACAGACACACACACACACACACACACACACACACACCAAGCAAAGTTTTTTTTCCCATAGAAAGTTTTTTATTTTCCATTTTCATAGCATATAATCACATGTATACTATTACACAGTCAATATGATGTTGTATTATTAAGTAATTACATCAATTCATCTTACCATCAACTACCAAAGGGGGAAAAAAACCAATTATTGGCTCTTCTTGCTCTCCATACACCATATTTATACCTTATCCGACACTTTCTTCCCCTCTCTCCTTCCCCCTTTCTACATCCTTTTCTCCTCTATGTCTACTCTACTTCCCTTCTTTCCCCTTCTCCTCTCTCCCCTTACCACTCCTCCTTATAAACCTCATCTTCCCCCCTCACCCTCTCTCCTGTCCCTCTCTTCCTATCTATCTTCTCTCCTCTGCTTCCAACTCTTCTACATCCTGTCTTCCCTCCATCATTTTCTACTCTGCTTCCCCTTCCTTTCTCCTTCTCCTCTCTTCCCTTACCACTCCTCCTTATACACCTCCTCTTCCCCCTTCCCCCTCTCTCCTGTCCCTCTCTTCCTATCTTTCTTCTCTCCTCCGCTTCCCACTCTTCTACATCCTTTCTTCCTTCCATCATCATTTTCTACTCTACTTCCCCCTTCCTTTCTCCTTCTCCTCTCTCCCCTTACCACTCCTCCTTATACACCTCATCTTCCCCCCCTCACCCTCTCTCCTGTCCCTCTCTTCCTATCTTTCTTCTCTCCTCCGCTTCCCACTCTTCTACATCCTTTCTTCCTTCCATCATCATTTTCTACTCTACCTCCCCTTCCTTTCTCCTTCTCCTCTCTCCCCTTACCACTCCTCCTTATACACCTCCTCTTCCCTCACCCTCTCCTCTCCCTGTCCCTCTCTTCCTATCTATCTTCTCTCCTCTGCTTCCAACTCTTCTACATCCTGTCTTCCCTCCATCATTTTCTACTCTGCTTCCCCTTCCTTTCTCCTTCTCCTCTCTTCCCTTACCACTCCTCCTTATACACCTCCTCTTCCCCCTTCCCCCTCTCTCCTGTCCCTCTCTTCCTATCTTTCTTCTCTCCTCCGCTTCCCACTCTTCTACATCCTTTCTTCCTTCCATCATCATTTTCTACTCTACTTCCCCTTCCTTTCTCCTTCTCCTCTCTCCCCTTACCACTCCTCCTTATACACCTCTTCTTCCCCCCCCTCGCCCTCTCTCCTGTCCCTCTCTTCCTATCTTTCTTCTCTCCTCTGCTTCCAACTCTTCTACATCCTGTCTTCCCGCCATCATTTTCTACTCTACTTCCCCTTCCTTTCTCCTTCTCCTCTCTCCCCTTACCACTCCTCCTTATACACCTCCTCTTCCCCCCTCCCCCTCTCTCCTGTCCCTCTCTTCCTATCTTTCTTCTCTCCTCTGCTTCCCACTCTTCTAACCTCCTTTCTTCCCTCCATCATCCTTTTCTACTCTACTTCCCCTTCCTTTCTCCTTCTCCTCTCTCCCCTTACCACTCCTCCTTATACACCTCCTCTTCCCCCTTCACCCTCTCTCCTGTCCCTCTCTTCCTATCTTTCTTCTCTCCTCTGCTTCCCACTCTTCCTCTCATTCACTTGGTGCATTTCAGCTTCTGAGCAAATTCCCTTTTGTGTTGATGGTATTTATAATTCCAATTCAATATACATAAAAAAGAAAAAATAGCAGTATACATGTACAATCATAATACCTTCAAAGCCAACACCCCTCCTCCACCAGCAAAGTTTTGATTGCAGTGTCAGGATTCAGTCAGAATAGAGCTGGAAGGGACCTTGGGGGGTCTTCTAGACCCACCCCCTGTTCAACGCAGGAGACCCTATACCAGTGATGGCACTGAGTGCCGAAAAGGGAATGTGCGCATGTGCTCTCATCAGGGATGTGCCCCGGAAGAGAAGCTGCCAAGTGAGCATGCGCACGCTGGGAAAGGAACATCCAGTTTCCAGCACGCACATGTGCACCAGCCAGCTTGTCTTCCGGTTACTGGCATGCATGCACATGTGGCGATCAGCCATCCAGCACCCATGCGCACCAATAGAAACTGGAAGACCAGCTCCTCTGCTCTCTGGCACTGCCACAAAAAACAGCTGATGGTCGCACGCCAGAAACCTGGAAGAGGACATGGCTCCGCGTGCCACTTCGGCCACGTGTGCCAGAGGTTTGCCTGTGCCCTTTCAGACAAATGGTTGTCTCCAGTCTCTTCTTAAAAAACCCCACAACTTCTGGTGGCAAGCCGTTCCACTGGTTAATTGTCCTCACAGTCAGGAAATTTCTACTTAGTTCTAGGTTGCTTCTCTCCTTGATTGGTTTCCATCCATTGCTTAGTTTTGACAGCATGCATTCTGGGTGTTGTAGTCAAACGTGGTTGGAAGATGCTGACCAGTCGAAATCAGAAAAGAGCTGGAAGGGACCTTGGAGATCTTCTAGTCCAACCCCTGCGGGAGCAGGAAACCCTGCCCCATTTCAGACAAATGATTGTCCAGATCCTTTGCGAATGCCTCCAGTGGTGGAGCAGTTGATGGAAAAGTTATTCCATTGGTTAATTGTCCTCCCTGTTAGGAAGTTTTTTCCTTAATTCCAGGTTGCTTCCCTCCTTGATTAGTTTCCATCCGTCGCTTCTTCTTCTGCCTTCTGGTACTTTGGAGAATACGTTGACCCCTGCTTTTGGGGGGGGCAGCCCCTCAAATATTGGAATACTGCTCCAGTATATCACAGAAGTGAGTACACCCTCTCACATTTTGTAAATATTTAAGGGTATCTTTTTCCAGCAGTCTTGACATTAATGGCTGTGTGTTACATTATTTTGAGGACACAGCACATTTACACTGTTATACAAGCTGTTTACTCACTACTTTACGTTGTAGCCAAGTGTTCATTTCTTCAGTTTTGTCACACGAAAAGATATCCTTAAATATTTACAAATTTCAATTCAATTTATTAGATTTATAGGCCGCCCAATCCCGAAGGACTCCGGGCGGCTTACAGAGAACAAGAAAAGAAATAATAATAATAATAATAATAATAATAATAATAATAATAATAATAATAATAATTTTAAAACTTCCCCAATACGCATACGTTCTGATCGGGGCTGGACCCTACATAATAAGGTCAACAGCCCCCAGGCCTGCCGGAACAGCCAGGGTTTTAACAGCTTTTCTGAAGGCCATGAGGGTGGGTAAGGTTCGGATCTCTGGGGGTAGCTGATTCCACAGGGTCGGAGCAGCCACAGAGAAGGGCCTCCTCCGAGGCCCTGCCAGCCGACACTGTCCAGCTGACGGCGTCCTAAGGAGGCCCACCCTGTGGGATCTTATCGGCCGTTGGGAGGTATGTGGCAGTAGGCGGTCTCACAAAGACGCTGGTCCTGAGCCATGTAGGGCTTTAAAGGTAATGACCAACACCTTGAATTGCGTCCGGAGACCAATTGGCAGCCAGTGCAGCTCGCGGAGGATAGGTGTAATATGGGTGTATCTCGGTACACCCAATATCACTCGCGCGGCTGCATTCTGGACTAGCTGTAGTCTCCGAACACTTTTCAGGGGTAACCCCACAAAATGTGAGGGGGTGTACTCACTTCTGTGGTGTATATAAAACACTGGAATACTGATATGAAAATATCAGAATTGCCATTCTGATATATATCTATATATCTATCTATATCTATATCTATATCTATATCTATCTATATCTATATCTATATCTATATCTATATCTATATCTATATCTATATCTATATCTATATCTATATCTATATCTATATCTATATCTATATCTATATCTATCTATCTATCTATCTATCTATCTATCTATCTATATATATATATATTGTGTGTGTGTGTGTGTTTGTGTGTGTGTGTGTGTATATCTATATCTATTAGATTTTTTACAACCCCCGGTATGCCCAAATATGGGAGGAAGATCACTACTTCCATTCTCTGTCCTTCGGCTCGTCACAAGAGACCATCCAGGCAGAAACCCAATATTTTTACTGTTGCCTTTTTTGTCTCCCTTTATTTATTTATTTATCAGCACAAATACAACATATATGTGTGTGTGTGTGTGTGTGTGTGTGTGTGTGTGTGTGTGTGTGTATTTACCAAACCTGCAGACATCCCTACCCTCATGAAAAAGGCTAATTTCCCAGTAGAAACTGCAAGGTCAAAGGGCTACATAGAATGTCCTTGTAGCAATTGATGATGCATCCCTTTTTGTAAGTGTCCATTTGTCATTTTCCCTCTAAAACGTTACTGGAGAACTGGGAAAGGTGTTGAAAAAGACGTGGAAAGTTGGCAGGACAGGTGATCCTCAGCCTAGGGCCACAATTGAGCCCCAAATGCAAAATTCTCTTGCAAAATTCTCTAGGCACTTGTTGAATGAGTTTTGCCTCATTTGACGACCTTCCTTGCCGCAGTCGCTAAGTGAATCTGGCTTCCGCCTTGACATTGCTTGTCAGAAGATCGCAAAAGGGGATCACGTGACCATGAGACCCTGCAACCGTTATAAATGTGAGTCAGTTGCCAAGCGCCTCAATTTTGATCACGTGAGCATGGGGATTCTCCAACAGTTGTAATTGTGATAAACGGCTGTACGTCACCTTTTTCAATGCTGTTGTAACTTTGAATTATAATGATAAGCACAGGTACAGTATAGGTGGTACCTTGCTCAATAGTAGTAACTGTGAGAGGGATCTTGGAGTCCTAGCGGACAACCATTTAAATAGGAGCCAGCTGTGTGCAGCAGCTGCCAAAAAAGCCAACACAGTTCTAGGCTGCATCAATAGAGGGATAGAATCAAGATCACGGGAAGGGTTAATACCACTTTATAAGGCCTTGGTAAGGCCACACTTGGAATACGGCATCCAGTTTTGGTCACCATAATGTAGAAAAGAATGTGGAGACTCTAGAAAGAGTGCAGAGAAGAGCAACAAGGAGGACTAGGAGAGTGGAGACTAAAACAAAGGAAGAACGGTTGCAGGAACTGGGGATGTCTGGTTTAATAGAAAGAAGGACTAGGGGAGACATGATAGCAGTCTTCCAATCTCTCAGGGGTTGCCACAAAGAAGAGGGAGTCAAACTATTCTCCAAGATACCTGAGGGTAGAACAAGAAGCAATGGGTGGAAATTAATCAAGGAGAGAAGCAACTTAGAACTGAGGAGAAATTTCCTGACAGTGAGAACAATTAATCAGTGGAACAACTTGGCCTCCAGAAGTTGTGAATGCCCCAACACTGGAAGTCTTTAAGAAGATGCTGGATGGCCATTTGTCTGAGGTGGTATAGGGTTTCCTGCCTAGGCAGGGGGTTGGACTAGAAGACCTCCAAGGTCCCTTCCAACTCTGCTATTGTATATTTGTACTAAATGACTGTTGTAAATCAAGGACTATCTGTGTTTATTAATTATGTTAATTGGCCGCCTATCTTGTATCAAAACGACGCACTAAAGAAGCCTTCCCTGCTTTTTGAAAAGCGAGCAAAGGGGAAATGATTGAAATGCAGCTAAATTATACATGGAATAGAGAAAGTGGTTGGGTGGCCTTCCTCCCTCTTTTAATTGATGGATCATCCGGTGAAGCTACCAAACAGTTGTACAGATGGCCATAAATATGCATGACTATGAGAGGATTAGATTAATTTATGGACAGCAATGAATCCTGATGGCTACATGTTACTTTCAGAGAGAGTGTTCCTCTCGACCCTTAATCCCAAAAGGTGCTTTTTTCAAGAGGCAACTGGACTTTCTGGTTTTTTTTCTTTTGAAGACGTTTCTCTTCTCATCCATTCAGCTCTGACTGGATGGTGGGGAAGGGAAGGATTTTATATTCCTTGCAGACACAGCTGGTCATTTGCATCCTTTGAGAGGGTTGTTGAGGCCACTTGGAGGTTCATCTGTGTCCTCAGGGTCACCTGAGGGGGGGGGCTCCTGGTTCCTGCAGTCTGCCATTTTCCCTCTGGAAATCCATTCCTTCTCCCATCCTATTCCAAGGGTCTTCATCCCAAATTGTACAGCTAAACGTTTGTAGAGATTCTCAGCCATCCAGGTCATCGTTCTCCCAAAGGTGCTTTTTTCAAGAGGCAACTGGACTTTCTTGTTTTTCTTTGAAGACGTTTCTCTTCTCATCCAAGAAGCTTCTTCAGCTCTGACCGGATGGTGGGGAAGGGAAGGATTGATACTCCTTGCAGACAGCTGGTCATTTGCATCCTTTTAGAGGGTCCTTGAGGCCACGGAGGTTTATCTGTGTCCTCGGGTGACCCTCGGAATTCATATTCCTTGCAGACAGCTGGTCATTTGCATCCTTTTAGAGAGTCATTGAGGCCACTTGGAGGTTTGCCTGTGTCCTCAGGGTCACCTGAGTGGTGCAAATGGTTCCTGTAGTCTGCAATATTTTTCCCTTTGGAAATCCATTCTTACTCCTGCCCCATTCCAAAGGTCTTCATCCCAAATTGTATAGCTAAAAGTCTGTAGAGATTCTCAATCATCCAAGGTCCTGGTTGTCCCAAAGGTGCTTTTCTTCAAGAGGCAACTGGATTTTCTGTTTTTTTCTTTGAAGACGTTTCTCTTCTCATCCAAGAAGCTTCCTCAGCTCTGACTGGGTGGTGGGGAACGGAAGGATTGATGCACCTTGCAGGCAGCTGGTCATTTGCATCCTTTTAGAGGGTCCTTGAGGCCACTTGGAGGTTTGTTTATCTGTGTCCTCAGAGTCACCTGAGTGGTGCAAATGGGGGGGGGGGTGGAGCCTTCATGGCTGCAGGATGTTTTCTGCTCTGTGTCGTCATCCTGCAGCCCAGAAGGCTCCACCCCCCACCCCCTCCACCCGAGGTGGTGCAGTGGTTAGGGTGCAGTACTGCAGGCCACTTCAGCTGACTGTGATCTGCAGTTCAGTGGTTCTAATCTCACCGGCTCAAGGTTGACTCAGCCTTCCATCCTTCCGAGGTGGGTGAAATGAGGACCCGGATTGTTGTTGGGGGCAATATGCTGACTCTGTAAACCGCTTAGAGAGGGCTGAAAGCCCTATGAAGCGGTATATAAGTCTAACTGCTATTGCTATTGCTCTATCTATCTATCTATCTATCTATCTATCTATCTATCTATCTATCTATCTATCTATCTATCTATCTATCTATCTATCCGAGGTGGCGCAGTGGTTAGGGTGCAGTACTGCAGGCCACTTCAGCTGACTGTTATCTGCAGTTCAGCGGTTCTAATCTCACCGGCTCAAGGTTGACTCAGCCTTCCATCCTTCCGAGGTGGGTGAAATGAGGACCCGGATTGTTGTTGGGAGCAATATGCTGTCTCTGTAAACTGCTTAGAGAGGGCTGAAAGCCCTATGAAGCGGTATATGTCTAACTGCTATTGCTGTTGCTATTTGCACTACCATTTCCCCATTGGTGCAGGGGCTTCTGAAATAAATGTGTTGTTTTTGTTCTCCTTCTCCCTTTTGTTCTAAATAGTGGGTCCTATTTCGTCCCTGGTTCTGGACTTCGCTGCCTTCGACGCTGAACTGAGAGAAGCGGAAACCGAAGGAGGCGAAGAAGAAGAAACGGAAGTGGCAATAACAGAGAAACAGGAATTGCCGGTAAGGCTTCATAGCAATCTTCTACCTGAGGGTGGTCAGATTGGAAGGGAGCTTGAAGGTCATCTAGTCCAGTGTTTCTCAACCTTGGCCACTTGAAGATGTCTGGACTTCAACTCCCAGAATTCCCCAGCCAGCAAATGCTGGCTGGGGAATTCTGGGAGTTGAAGTCCAGACATCTTCAAGTGACCAAGGTTGAGAAACACTGATCTAGTCCACCAAGCAGGAGACCCTCTACCATCTCTGACAGATGGCAGTCCAGTCTCTCCTTGAAAGCTTCCACTGATGAAGCTCCCAGAACCTCTGAAGGCAACTTCTGTTCCATGGGCTGATGGATGGATGGATGGATGGATGGATGGATGGATGGATGGATGGATGGATGGATGGATGGATGGATAGATAGATAGATAGATAGATAGATAGATAGATAGATAGATAGATAGATCCAACTCTAGGTAGGGATGGAGGATAGCTAGCTTGCGAGAGAGAGAGAGAGAGATGGATGATAGATAGATAGATAGATAGATAGATAGATAGATAGATAGATAGCTGATAGATAGATAATAATAATAGATAATGATAGATAGATAGATAGATAGATAGATAGATAGATAGATAGGCAATCAGATATAGATAGATAGATAGATAGATAGATAGATAGATAGATAGATAGATGATAGATAGATAGATAGATAGATAGATGATAGATAATAATAGATGATAGATAGATAGATAGATGAATAGATGAATAGATGATAGATAGATAATAATAATAGATAATGATAGATAGATAGATAGATAGATAGATAGATAGATAGATAGATAGAAAGATAGATAGGCAATCAGATATAGATAGATAGATAGATAGATAGATAGATAGATAGATAGATAGATGATAGATAGATAATAATAATAGATAATGATAGATAGATAGATAGATAGATAGATAGATAGATAGGCAATCAGATATAGATAGATAGATAGATAGATAGATAGATAGATAGATGATAGATAGATAGATAGATAGATAGATAGATGATAGATAGATAGATGATAGATAGATAGATAGATAGATAGATAGATAGATAGATAGATAGATAGATAGATAGATGATAGATAGATGATAGATAATAATAGATGATAGATAGATAGATAGATAGATGATAGATAGATAGATAGATAGATAGATGATAGATAGATGATAGATAATAATAGATGATAGATAGATAGATAGATAGATAGATAGATAGATAGATAGATAGATAGATAGATAGCCAACCAACCAATTGTCTTCCTAACCCTTTGAATTTGATGATGGGTTGAGTCTTTCCGTCAGAATTAATTATCATTCAACCTTGGGTGACCGGCCCTTCTGCAGGATGGAATCCTTGCTCGTTTTCAGCTCAGCCTCCCTCCTTCCTCCAACAGGAAATCCTGGTCGAGAGAGAGGAGGAGGTCCACACCCGAGGCGTACAGGAGCGGAAGCTGACCAACCAGTTTAATTTCAGCGAAAGAGCCTCCCAGACCTACAACAACCCTGTGCGGGTAGGAATCCTTCCTTCCCTTTGGATCCCAGGCAAAGCTCCCTTTTCCGGGACTCTTTCAAGCAGGGTAGAGGTTGTCCTTGACTTACGACCACAGTTGAGCCACCCCCACCCCCAATTTCAGCTGCTAAACTGAAGTTTCACCCCATTTCATGACTTTTCTCACTACAGTTGTTAAGTGAATCACAGCAGTGGTTAAGTTAGTCACATGGTTGTAAAGTGAATCGGTCTTCCCCCTTGACTTTGCTTGTCAGAAGGTCGTAAAAGGGGATCACATGAACCCCCCCGCCCCCCCCCCAGGATGCTGCAACCATCACAAATACAGATCGTCCTGGACTTAACAACCACAATTGGGTTTAAAACGTATGTTGTTAAGTGAGACATTCGTTAAGTGAGATTTGCCCCACGTTATGACTTTTTTTGGCCTTTTGAATCACTGCAGCTGTTAAGTGAGTCAGGTGATGGCTGTCAGGTGATGTTCACGTTCCCTCAGACTGTTGGGGGGGGAAGGACAGGCTGGGTGGGCATGGCTAGGTGGTCATGTGACTGGGTGGGCGTGGCCAATGCAGCAGTCCATTAAACAACGCACACAAATTAAACGTTAATTTGTTTTGCTTCTGGGGTGTTTTATTTGCTTTTGTTTGCATTTTGCTCTTTTGGATGCCTTTTCTTCTTCCTAGATGGTTTTATCAGTTTCGGAGTCTCGTGGTGCCACTTCAGGGAACTCAGCTTGGCAACAATTATTCCCAGCCCCAAAGAGCTTCAGAAATCTCTCTCTCTGCCTCTGTCTCTCTCTCTCTAACTCTCTTTCTTTCTCTCTCTGCCTCCCTTTCTCCCTCTCTTTCTCTGTCTCCCTCTTTCTCTCTCTCTCTCTCTCTGCCTCTCTCCCTCTTTCTCTATCTCCAGTTGTTTAGGAGTCTCGTGGTTCCACTTCAGGAAACTCAGCTTGGCAACAATTATTCCCAGCCCCAAAGAGCTTCAGAAATCTCTCTCTCTGCCTCTGTCTCTCTATGTCTCTCTCTCTGCCTCCCTCCCGCTCTCTTTCTCTCTGTCTCCCTCTTTTTCTGTCTCTCTCTCTCTGCCTCCCTCTCTGTCTCTCCCTCTTTCTCTATCTCCAGTTGTTTAGGAGTCTCGTGGTTCCACTTCAGGAAACTCAGCTTGGCAGCAATTATTCCCATCCCCAAGGAGTTTGAAAAATCTCTCTCTGTGTGTCTTTCTATCTGTGTCTCCCTCTCTTTCTCTGTCTCTCTCTTTTTCTGTCTCTCTCTCTCTCTGCCTCCCTCTCTCTCTGTCTGTCTGTCTGTATCTCTCTTTCTCTCTGTCTCCCTCTATCTGTCTTCCTCTCTTTCTGTCTCTCTCTCTCTTTCTCTATCTTTAGTTGTTTAGAAGTCTCATGGTCCCACTTCAGGGAACTCAGCTTGGCAGCAATTATTCCCAGCCCTAAGGAGCTTCAGAAATCTCTCTCTCTGCCTCTGTCTCTGTCTCTCTGTCTCTTTCTCTGTCTCTTCCTCTCTCTTTCTCTCTGTCTCCCTCTCTTTCTCTGTCTCCCTCTTTTTCTGTCTCTGTCTCTCTCTCTGTGTGTCTCTCTCTCTCTTTCTCTATCTTCAGTTGTTTAGGAGTCTCATGGTGCCACTTCAGGAAACTCAGCTTGGCAGCAATTTTTCTCAGCCCCAAAGAGCTTCAGAAATCTCTTTCTCTGCCTCTGTCTCTGTCTCTCTATCTCTCTGTCTCTCCCTCTCTCTTTCTCTCTGTCTCCCTCTTTTTCTGTCTCTCTCTCTCTCTCTCTCTCTCTCTCTGCCTCTCTCCCTCTTTCTCTATCTCCAGTTGTTTAGGATTCTCGTGGTGCCACTTCAGGAAACTCAGCTTGGCAGCAATTATTCCCATCCCCAAGGAGCTTCAGAAATCTCTCTCTCTGCCTCTGTGTCTCTCTCTCTCTAACTCTCTTTCTTTCTCTCTCTGTCTCCCTTTCTCCCTCTCTTTCTCTGTCTCCCTCTCTCTGTCTCTCTTTTTCTGTGTGTGTGTCTCTGTCTCCTTCCCTCTTTCTGCCTCTCACTCTCTTTCTCTCTGTCTCTCTTTCTCTCTGTGTGTGTCTCTCTATCTGTGTCTCCCTCCCTCTCTTTCTCTCTGTCTCCCTCTCTTTCTGTTTCTCTCTCTCTCTGTCTCCCTCTTTTTCTCTGTCTCCCTCTCTGTGTCTCTCTCTCTCTCCCTCTTTCTCTATCTTCAGTTGTTTAGGAGTCTCATGGTTCCACTTCAGGAAAATCAGCTTGGCAGCAATTATTCCCATCCCCAAGGAGCTTCAGAAATCTCTCTCTCTCTCTGCTTCTGCCTCTGTGTCTCTGTCTCTATCTCTCTTTCTCCCTCCCTCTCTCTCTCTCTCTCTCTCTCTCTCTCTTTCTCTATCTCCAGTTGTTTAGGAGTCTCGTGGTGCCACTTCAGGAAACTCAGCTTGGCAGCAATTATTCCCAGCCCCAAAGAACTTCAGAAATCTCTTTCTCTGCCTCTGTCTCTGTCTCTCTATCGCTCTGTCTGTCCCTCTCTCTTTCTCTCTGTCTCCCTCTCTGTCTCTCTTTTTCTCTGTGTGTGTGTCTCTCTTGTCTCCCTCCCTCTCTTTCTCTCTGTCTCCCTCTCTCTCTCTGTATCTCTCTCTCTTTCTCTGTCTATCTTCTTGTGGTGGGGGAGATGAAAAATGGACCAGTTTTTGCCCTCCTGGGGCACCTCCCTGCCTCCAGAAGGATTCTGCAGGCAAAATCCAGGCGAAAATGGCCCATTTTTTGGCCAAATACAGTCCATTTTCACCATTTTTTTGGCCTCCTGGGGCCAAAGTGTGGGCGGGCTGATGTGGGCGGGGCAGCCCTGTGGTCCCGTGAGGGCCAGATTAATGGCTTTGGTGGGCCGCATGTGCCCCCCCCCCCCCGGGCCGTAGTTTGAGGACCCATGGTGTAACTCTTGTCCCGCACGCAGCAGATTTTACCCACCCTTGGAACTCCCATAAAATTAACTGCGCGGTGCTCCAATTCTGGGATGAAATCCTTGACGAACGTCTTTCTTACAGGACAGGGCCTGCCAGATGGAGCCCCCACCCAGAGCCACTTTCTCGGACACCGCGAACCAGGTAACTGCTCCTTTCTTCCTTGTGGGTCTGCCCGTGACCCGTCAAAACCGCGGAGGACAAAATCGCGCTCGATGAAAGCGCGCATTTGACGTCATCACAGCGCGACGAAAAAAATTAAAAATTGAAATAAGAATAAAATTAAAGCAAGCCGATTCACATAAAGGTAAGGGTTAGGTTTAGGTTTAGGGTTAGGGTTAGGTTAAGGGTTAGGGTTAGGGTTAGAGCGTTAGCGTTAGGTTTAGCGTTAGGTTAAGGGTTAGCGTTAGGTTTAGCGTTACGTTAACGGTTAGGGTTAGGGTTAGATTTAGGGTTAGGTTTAGGGTTAGGTTTGGGGGGGTTAGGGTAAGGTTTTCGCTTTATTTTTACATTTTTCGATCACAGCGCGATGTTTTCGTCGCGCTGTGATGACGTCAAATGCGCGCTTTCGTCGACCGCGATTTTGTCGTCCGCGGTTTTGTGGTGGAACCGGTCTGCCAGGGCACCTGTGCATCCAATCTAGCATCTGTCAACAGAGGGATAGAATACAATCCTAGGCTGCATGAACAGAGGGATGGAATCAAGATCACGTGAAGGGTTAATGCCACTTTATAAGGCCTTGGGAAGGCCACACTTGGAATATTTGCATTCAGTTTTGGTCACCACGATGTAGAAAAGATGTGGAGACTCTAGAAAGAGTGCAGAGAAGAGCAGGAAAGATGATTAGGGGCAGTGGTGGGTTTCAAATTTTTTTCGAACCTACTCTGTGGGTGTGGCCTCCTTTGTGGGAGTGGCTTGCTGGCCATGTGACCTGGTGGGAGTGGCTTGCCGGCCATGTGTTCTCTCTCTCTCTCTCTCTTTCCTTCCTTTTGTCCCTCTTTCCCTTTTTCCTTTTTCCTTTCATCTCTCTCACTTTTTCTTTTTTTCTTTTTTCTTTCTTTCTTTCTTTCTTCCTTTCTTTCTTTCTCTTTCTCTCTCTGTGTGAGTCTGTGTGTGTGTGTGTGTGTGTGTGTCTGTCTGTCTGTCTGTCTGTCTGTCTGTCAGTGGAGGGTTTCCAAAATCTTTGGAACCTCTTCTGTAGGTGTGGCCTGCTTTCTGGTGGAACCTCTTCTAACCGGTTCGGTAGATTTGACGAACCAGTTCCACTGAACTGGTGCGAACTGGTAGGAACCCACCTCTGATTAGGGGACTGGAGGCTAAAACAAATGAAGAACGGTTGCAGGAACTATGTATGTCTCGTTTAATAAAAAGAAGGATCAGGGGAGACATGATAGCAGTCTTCCAATATCTCAGGGGTTGCCCCAAAGAAGAGGGAGTCAAGCTATTCTCCAAAGCACCTGAAGGCAGAACAAGAAGCAATGGGTGGAAACTAATCAAGGAGAGAAGCAACCTAGAACTGAGGATAAATTTCCCGACAGTGAGAACAATTAACCTGTGGAACAGCTCACCTCCAGAAGTTGTTGGTGCTCCATCACTGGAGGCTTTCAAGTAGAGATTGGACTACCATTTGTCTGGAATGGTATAGCAGAGGTGGTATTCAGCAGGTTCTGACCAGTTCCGGAGAACCGGTAGCGGGAATTTTGAGTAGTTCAGAGAACCGGTAAATACCATCTCTGCCTGGCCCCACCCCCATCTATTCTCTGCCTCCCGAGTCCCACCTGATGGGGAGGGAATGGGGATTTTGCAGTATCCATCTCCTGCCATGCCCACCAGGCCACCCCCACGCCCACCGAACCAGTAGTAAAAACAATTGAATCCCACCTCTGGGTATCGGGTGTCCTGCCAGATCAGAGGTCTGGACTAGAAGACCTTCACAGTCCCTTCCAACTGTTATTCTGTTAGTCAGTGCAACGCAGTGATGTGCGGTGAGGTTTATGGCTGGTGAGGCAAAAAGAAAGAAAGCGGCTTTTGCCCGCCCCGTCACTATGTCCGACACAGAGGCGGGGTGGGCAAAAAGAAAGAAAGCTCCAGCCTGCCAGCAGAGGTGGGTAAAAGACCCACCTCTGCTGGCGGGCTGCCCAACACAGAGAAAGAAAGCTGGTGGGCTGCCCCCCCACCTCTCCTACCCCCCCTTCCCTCTGAACGCACGCATACACACACACAAATTACTTACAATTACTTACAAATTACAATAATTTTGAATTCCTCCCCCCTCCCTCCGACCCACATACCTTTTCCAGCTGTTTCACAGAGGATTTCAACTCTGCTCTTGTCTGCCATCATGAAAATGTTAAAATGTAAAAGGAAAAAGGCAAGAGGTGCTGAGGTCAGGCCGGATTAGCTGCTGCCAGAGCCTCCAATGGATGACTCTGCCTAACTCTTTAAAAAAAAGCCTCTAAAAAAAGCGCCCTCTACAGGAGGAGGCGAGAGAACCACCTGCCTCATCTACATAAGGAATTTTTCGGCTTTTAACCCTTGCTTAACTCTGCTCGAGTGATCATAAAGTCAGACTAAATGAGGCACGTGGTTCTCCCGCCTCCTCCTGTAGAGGGTGCTTTTTTAGAGGCTCTTTTAAACAGTTAAGCACTAAGCAGAGTCATCCACGGTGACTCCGGCAGCAACTAGCTCAGCCTTTTTCCTTTTACGTTTATTTTTCTTTTCATGATGACAGTGGTGAGGCTCTGCCTCCCCTGCTTCCCCTGACTGCACATCACTGGTACAACGCCTTGCCTCCAGATGTTGTGGGTGCTCCATCGCTGGAGGTTTTCGAGAAGAGATCAGACAACCATTTGGGTCTCCTCCATTTGTTCCAAGCAACTGAGGACAATCTTTGAGAAATCTGACTTAGAAATCTTGTTACGTGTGTCTGAATGATTTTAGACTTTGAGGTGCTGGGGCAAAAATAACTTGTGCAAGCTTTTGCAATGTAACACCCATGGAATTGACGTTCTACTCAAGAAATAGGAGAAGAGGGGGTGAAAGAGGGCACAAGGGAGGTACAGGAAGATAATTTAAAATAAAATGCAGATAGAAGATTTCACTGGGATTGATAGTCGCAAAGAAAAAAACAGAGAAAGGGGAAGATCCCACAAAAGAGAAACCACAAAACAGTAAGGGAGGAAGGAGAAACAGGGGAAACTCTGGGAAAAGTTACTCGAATAATAAAAGTAAATACCCTGAAGAAAAGATACAATAACCACAAAAATAGGAAAAAGAAATTAGGAGAAAGGGAGAGAAGAAGAAAAAGAATTAAAAGTGGGATTTTTGAGAGTCCGAGAGAAAATGGTTAAAAGAGAAAGAAAGGAGAAGAGAGTTACATTAGTAGACCAAAGAGAAATAGTAGTAAGATTGTTATTGTTATATAATGAATAAAGAAATAAAGAAATTATTGTATATGGTTAATTGTAAAAAAATTGAAAGAAATGCTCTTTCTGTTTAAATTGAATTAGAAGATATATGTTGTTTACAGTAAAATACACCAATGGAGGAAATAAGAAAGGGAAATTTGGTGTAACTTGGAAGGGGCAATGGAAGATATTGTTTATGTAGGAAGAAAAATAAGTATAAAGATGAAAATCATAGGAGAGAATAATTTGGCTGAAAGTGAAAGCAAAGCTTTGGTGTAAAACGGACTATGTAAATGAGAGGGTGTGTAAGGGCTCCTCTCCTAACTTAAGAAAATGAAGACACTTGAAACAGAGTATTTTGAAAGGAATCTTTTATTAAGAAGAATGGAAGCCATTAAAGTCAAAGCAACGTCTGAATCCCCTTAGGCAATGCAAGTAGAATTAAAGCATTAGAGATTCCTCCCATTTGTTAGAATGCAGATTCTAGCCAATACACAAGTGTGAAGATAGCAATAGCAGTTAGACTTATATACCGCTTCACAGGGCTTTCAGCCCTCTCTAAGCGGTTTACAGAGTCAGCATATCACCCCCAACAACAATCCGGGTCCTCATTTCACCCACCTCGGAAGGATGGAAGGCTGAGTCAACCCTGAGCCGGTGAGATTTGAACAGCTGAACTGCAGAACTAGCAGTCAGCTGAAGTAGCCTGCAGTGCTGCATTTAACCACTGCGCCACCTCGGCTCATAAAGATGCTTCCTTTATCAACTGCCCTGAGAGCTGAATAAACATACATTCCTGTTCTCACCCCCCCTTGTCCCACACCAACACACACTCCGAACCAAAGATAAGTTACAGCATTTAATTAACAGACAGACAGGTCCTTGGCAGCAAACCGGCACAGATAAGCTGTGGCAGCAATCCAGCCTACCAAACTCACAATAATGTTCTCCTACATTAGTTCCTGCGTTGACTTCTGCAAGAGGGGCATGTGCACAAGCAGTCCTTTTATAGTCTGGAGAGGAGCCTAATGACCACCAGCTGAGTGCAATTACCTCCTGTAACTGCGCAACTGTTCCTGACGCCTATTAGCTCTTCGGTGCCAGGCATCCAGGAACAACTCACTACTGGCTTCTGGCTCACTCTGCCTTGTCTCCTCCCCACTGGTCCAAGGCTCAGGCGCCTCCTGGTGGCCAACCAGCCTCTCTGCGCCCTGCTCGGAGTCGGAACCCTGTCCAGGGTCCTCCACATCCTCCAGAGCCGACTCAGAGGGCCCCTCGCTGTCGGAGTCTGGTGGCAGCTCCAACGGCTCCTGCTGGGCCACAACACATTCCCATGGCTATCTTCTGTTAGACAGTAAAGTGAAACGTCCCAGATGGCCATTGTAAACGTTCCCCCAAAAGGTGATGGGATCTCAGGCATTTCAGGGCCAGGAAACCAGTTGTAAACATCAGTTGTCACAGGCACTGCCAATAAATTGACTCCAAGGCCCCCCTCTTCCCAATTGAATGGCAGTATCACTTTTAGGGATCTGGCAGGGTGTAAAGGAAAAAATCCGGACAATGCTTTGTTCCTATAATATATATAATTTGTATTAAAAAAAATAAAAAAAATCTTGAATTGGAATTGAAGGTCTATTTAATGTTATTTTTCCTCCTTTTTTTTCTGCCTGGCAGGATCTTAGCTCTTCCTCTCTGCCCTTGGGGAATTTTCTTATGGATCAGTGAAGAGCTTTGCTTGCAGATTCTACCTTTCTATCTTCTTTGCTTTTTCCTTCCCTCCTTCCTAAACCCACTTTCTTGTTTGCTGTCTTGCTTGGGCCTCTCTCTGCCTGGACTCCTCCCTCTCCTTCATCCTGTTTCGATTCCTGTTGGGATTCAAATTTTGCAAACCTTTGCGCTCAGGTACTGTCGCACGATAATAATTGGCACGCCTCTAATTTTGGTTGAGTTGCTTGCTATGCTTGCTTGGCGTTTTCTAGGAGAATGCATGGGGACCGAATTAGTGTTGTTGTTTTTTCAAGCTTGGTAAGAGATGTGGACTTCAACTCCCAGAATTCAGCTATGCTGGCTGGGGGATTCTGGGAGTTGAAGTCCACACCTTTCACAGCTTCCAAGTTTGGAAAACACTGGACTAGCTGAACCAAGAAAAGCATCTTCCGCTTGTGTGAATCTACGACTGACGCGCTCTTTGCTCCTCACAGTGGACCATCTACGACGTTTACGTGGAGGAGCTTCAAAAACTGGAGAAGTCAAAGGAGAAAGAAAAACAGAAAGCTCCCGTGACCAAGAAGGAAGACAAAATGATGGGAAGGAAATTAACCTCTCTGGAATCACAGGTGCTGTTGCATCTTTCCGTGTTGTGTTGAGCGTGCTTTAATTCCAGTCTTTCTTCAGGCCATCTTCTTATCTCCACCTTTGAATAGAATAGAATAGAATAGAATAGAATAGAATAGAATAGAATAGAATAGAAATGAAATGAAATGAAATGAAATGAAATGAAATATGGAATAGAATAGAGTGGAGTGGAGTCGAAAAAATGGAATGGAATAGAATAGAATAGAATAGAAATATAGAATAGAGTGGAGTCGAAAAGAATGGAATAGAATAGAATAGAATAGAATAGAATAGAATAGAATAGAATAGAATAGAATACTGTGGAGTGGAGTCAAAAACAATGGAATGGAATAGAGTGGAGTCGAAAAGAATGGAATGGAATGGAATAGAATAGAATAGAAATATGGAGTAGAATAGAGTGGAGTCGAGTCGAAAAGAATGGAATAGAATAGAATAGAATAGAAGAATGAAATAGAATAGAGTGGAATGGAGTCGAAAAGAATGGAATGGAATAGAATAGAATAGAATAGAATAGAATACTGTGGAGTGGAGTCAAAAACAATGGAATGGAATAGAGGAGTCGAAAAGAATGGAATGGAATGGAATAGAATAGAATAGAAATATGGAGTAGAATAGAGTGGAGTCGAGTCGAAAAGAATGGAATAGAATAGAATAGAATAGAAGAATGAAATAGAATAGAGTGGAATGGAGTCGAAAAGAATGGAATGGAATAGAATAGAATAGAATAGAATAGAATAGAATACTGTGGAGTGGAGTCAAAAACAATGGAATGGAATAGAGTGGAGTCGAAAAGAATGGAATGGAATGGAATAGAATAGAATAGAAATATGGAGTAGAATAGAGTGGAGTCGAGTCGAAAAGAATGGAATAGAATAGAATAGAATAGAAGAATGAAATAGAATAGAGTGGAATGGAGTCGAAAAGAATGGAATGGAATAGAATAGAATAGAATAGAATAGAATAGAATACTGTGGAGTGGAATAAAAAACAATGGAATGGAATGAGAATAGAATAGAATAGAATAGAAATATGGAATAGAATAGAGTGGAGTGGAGTCAAAAAGAATAGAATAGAATAGAATAGAATAGAAATATGAAGTAGAATAGAGTGGAGTCAAAAAGAATGGAATGGAATAGAATAGAATAGAAATATGGAATAGAAATATGGAATAGAATAGAGTGGAGTGGAGTCAAAAACAATGGAATGGAATAGAATAGAATAGAATAGAAATATGGAATAGAATAGAGTGGAGTGGAGTCAAAAAGAATGGAATAGAATAGAATAGAATAGAATAGAATAGAAATATGGAATAGAATAGAGTGGAGTGAAAAACAATAGAATGGAATAGAATAGAGTGGAGTGAAAAACAATGGAATGGAATAGAATAGAATAGAAATATGGAATAGAATAGAGTGGAGTGGAGTCAAAAACAATGGAATGGAATAGAATAGAACAGAACAGAACAGAACAGAACAGAATTCTTTATTGGCCAAATGTGATTGGACACACAAGGAATTTGCCTTTGGTGCATATGCTCTCAATATACATAAAGAAAAATAAAATAGAATACATTCATTAGTCAACTAACCTGTTTTCTCTTCTGGTCACTCTAGCTGATATTTTATATAGGTAGTCCTCAACTTACAACCGTTTGTTTAGTGACCGTTCAAAGTTATAATGGCACTGAAAAAAGTGACTGATGGCCATTTTTCACACAACCATTGCAGCACCCTCGTGGTCACATAATGCACATTCAGATAGCTTGGCAACTGACTTGTATTTATGACGGTTGCAGTGTCCTGGGGTCACGTGATATCCTTTTGCGACCTCCTGACCAGCAAAGTCAACGGGGAAGCCAGATTCACTTAACAACTGTGTTCCTGTCTTAACGACTGCAGCGATACAGTTAACAATTGGGGCCAGAAAGGTCGTGAAATTGGTCAAAATTCACTTATTGACTGTCTCGCGGAAAGTTTGGGCTCAACTGTGGTCGTAAGTTGAGGACTACCTGTACATCAAACTCCCAAAAACCCTCGGAAAGGTTTTAGGGGACCAGGTGTCAACTGCCTGACTAGTGTATGTGAAATAAGGAAACACTCTTGGAAGTTTCGAATTCTCTAAAGTAAAACTTTATTGGATACAGCATTTTGGTACTAAAGAATCAAAACCAGCTCCCGTTTTCCCACACAAATGCTTGCTTAGTTCAACTATAGATTCCCTTTCTCCCCACCTCTGGTTGACCACATTGTCCAATTATAAGACATCTTCCTGTTATAGGAACAGTCCGCCTCTTTCTCCAGCATCTGCAGCAGTGACCTTGATGGTTTCCAGGCACTCATGATCCCCACATACATTCTTGACATTCCATTTCCCCCTTCCCTCTGCCAGTTCATTGGCAAGTTAGGTTTGAAAGAAGCAAAGCGGCTCAATCTTAACAGGTTAGTCCAGTGAGGTTTCTGGAAGAAGGATAAGGAGGGAGGGGGAGGAGGAGGAGGGAGACTGTGGGGTCCTTGGTGCTCTCTGAACTTGGCTGTTTTCTGGCAGATGTTTCATGACCCAACTAGGTAACATCATCAGTGCTAGAAATGAGTGGGGTTTGCTCTCTGTTTAAATTCAAGGGGCTTGGTCAGGGTTGCTAGTGTTATTGGTTTCTTGATTAGACTATTTTTTACTGCTTGGTTGTTGGCAAGGGAATAGGAATAGGAATAGAAGTTAAGAGAAGAGAGAGTAGAATAGAAAAGAAGTTAAGAGAATAGAATAGAATAGAATAGAATAGAATAGAATAGAATAGAACAGAAGAATAGAATAGAATAAAAGTTAAGAGAATAGAGAATAGAATAGAACAGAAGAATGGAATAGAATAGAAGTTAAGAGAAGAGAGAGTAGAATAGAAGTTGAGAAGAGAGAATAGAATAGAATAAAAGTTAAGAGAATAGAGAATAGAAGAGAAGAGAAGAATGGAATAGAAGTTAAGAGAAGAGAGAATATAATGGAATAGAAGTTAAGAGAAGATAGAATAGAATAGAATAAAAGTTAAGAGAATAGAATAGAACAGAAGAATAGAATAGAATAGAAGTTAAGAGAAGAGAGAATATAGTGGAATAGAAGTTAAGAGAAGAGAGAGTAGAATAGAAAAGAAGTTAAGAGAATAGAATAGAAGAATAGAATAGAATAAAAGTTAAGAGAATAGAGAATAGAATAGAACAGAAAAATGGAATAGAATAGAAGTTAAGAGAAGAGAGAGTAGAATAGAAGTTAAGAGAAGAGAGAATAGAATAGAATAGAATAAAAGTTAAGAGAATAGAATAGAACAGAAGAATAGAATAGAATAGAAGTTAAGAGAAGAGAGAATAGAGAATAGAAAGAAGAATAGAAAGAAGAATAGAATAGAATAGAATAGAATAGAATAAAAGTTAAGAGAAGAGAGAATATAATGGAATAGAAGTTAAGAGAAGAGAGAGTAGAATAGAATAGAAGAGAATAGAGAATAGAATAGAATAGAATAGAATAGAAAGAAGAATAGAATAGAATAGAATAAAAGTTAAGAGAATAGAGAATAGAATAGAATAGAACAGAACAGAAGAATAGAATAGAATAGAAGTTAAGAGAAGAGAGGATAGAATAGAATAGAATAATAACTTTATGGTCACTTTGAATGTACAATAATTGGCATACATTAAAATGAAATTCCATTGCATACACCTCTGAAAGGGTTACCACCTCTCATATAAGCTACATGAACACAACAAAATAAACAAATAAATACAAAATTATGCATACACCTATATTCTGTGACAGAGAAACAACAGTCTACTGTGGATGTATGTATGTAACATGGCGAGAAAAACGAATCTTGCCAGTTTACCAGACGGACAGCCGAGGGAAGAAAGCCGTTCCAGAATCTGGAAATCCTGCTAGGAACTACCAGATTAACCGGGGTTTGCTGAATAAAGAATCAGCGCAAGATTTAGCCGAGTTCACGCGGGACACTAAACCAAATGCGAGGAACCCATTACGGCTGCCCTTGATGGAGCCCAGTGGGTGGCAGGGAAGAGACGATCGATTTTAAGCCTATTAATTGATTTTTTTCGGAAGGAAAACGGATGGCAAGGAAAAAGGATCAGACGGCTGATTTAATTAGACCGACAATGCAGGGGCTAATGATGGATTAAGCCTCAAGCCTTTTCTCGGCGCGTTTTCTTCACATGGCTGGGAAGAAAAACATCTCCCTGTATCCGTGCAGAGCCTGAAACTTCGCTGCTGAATTATGCACCCCTGTACAGCTAGTTCTCAATTTACAACAGTTCATTTAGTGACTGTTTCACATTACAACGTCATTGAAAAAAAGGGACTTACGGCCTTTTCCCCTATCTTTAAACATTCATTAGATTATAGGATAAAATAGAAAATAGAAAAATGAAGGCATGTTGGGTTAGGGCAGTGGTTCCCAAACTTGGCAACTTTAAGACTTGTGGACTTCAACTCCCAGAATTCTCCAGCCGAGAGCTGGCTGGAGAATTCTGGGAGTTGAAGTCCACAAGTCTTAAAGTTGCCAAGTTTGGGAACCACTGGGTTAGGGTTAGAAAAAGCTTTGATTGGCTTCTCCCTCTGTTGTAAAATAAAGCCTTAACATCACACTACAACTTTTTACTTTTCCATAATAGCAATGGCGCTTAGAGCAATAGCAATACCAATAGCAGTTAGACTTATATAGCGCTTCATAGGGCTTTCAGTCCTCTCTAAGCGGTTTACAGAGTCAGCATATTGCCCCCAACACTCTGGGTCCTCATTTCACCCACCTCGGAAGGATGAAAGGCTGAGTCAACCTTGAGCCGGTGAGATTTGAACCGCCGAACTGCAGATAGCAGTCAGCTGAAGTGGCCTGCAGTATTGCACTCTAACCACTGCGCCACCTCGGCTCTTGCTAGACATATAACAGTTCATATTGCTTTTATAGCCCTCTCTAAACGGTTTACAGAGTCAGCCTCTTGCCCCCAACAATTTGGGTCTCCATTTTACCCACCTTGGAAGGACGGAAGGCTAAGTCAACCTTGAGCCAGTCAGGATCGAACCGCTGACTGTGGGCAGAATCAACCTGCAATACTGCATTCTAACCACTATGCTGCAACAGCTCATGGAAGGAAGGGAAGGAAGAAAGGAAGGAAGGAAGGAAGGAAGGAAGGAAGGAAGGAAGGAAGGAAGGAAGGAAGGAAGGAAGGAAGGAAGGAAAGGAAGGAAAGGAAAGCAAGGAAGGAAGGAAGGAAGGGAAAGAAGGAAAGGAAGGGAAGGAAGGAAGGAAGGAAGGAAGGAAGGAAGGAAGGAAGGAAGGAAGGAAGGAAAAAATAAATAGCAATACCACTTAGACTTATCTACCGCTTCACAGTGCTTTACAGCCTTCTCTAAGCAGTTTACAGTGTGAGCCTCTTGTCCTAATTTTACCCACATCAGAAGAATGGAAGGCTGAGTCAACCTTGAGCCTGATGAGATTCGAACTGCCAAATTGGAGGCAGACAGCAGTCAGCAGAAGTAGCCAGCAGTACTGTACTCTAACCACTGCGCCACCAGGGCTCATAATAGGAGCCGAGGTGGCGCAGTGGTTAGGGTGCAGCACTGCAGGCCACTTCAGCTGACTGCTATCTGCAGTTCAGCGGTTCTAATCTCACCGGCTCAAGGTTGACTCAGCCTTCCATCCTTCCGAGGTGGGTGAAATGAGGACTCGAACTGTGGGGGCAATTTGCTGACTCAATTTGCTAAAAATCTGTAAACCGCTTAGAGAGGACTGAAAGCCCTATGAAGCAGTATATAAGTCAAATAAATGAATGAATGAATGAATGAATGAATGAATGAATGAATGAATGAATGAATAAATAAATAAATAAATAAATAAATAAATAAATAAATAAATAAATAAAGTAAACTAGCCATTTCTATAAAAACGAATCAACCTAATCAGTAAAAGCCAAAATCAAAAGTTTCATTTCCCCCCCCCCCACCTCGAGCACAAAGTCCAGAAGTGGTTTCCATGCAGCCACAAAAGTACTTATATTCTTTTCTTTGATCAAAATCATTTAGCCATTTCTGCCAACTCCCATCAGCTCCTGTAGCCATTCATCCATGGTGGGAATCGAAATTGTCCTTCCATTTTTTGTGCCTACAGTACTTATGACCATGTTTCACACTTAAAACTGTTGAAGCATTTCCTCCTCCTCCTCTCTGCAGACTCCACTCCCTTCTAGCACAGATGATGTTACCTAGTTGGATAATAAAACATCTGCAAGAAAACAGCCAAGCTCAGAGAGCACCAAGGACCCCACAGTCGTCGTCCTCCTCCTCCTCCTCCTCCTCCTCCTCCTCCTCCTCCTCCTCCTCCTCCTCCTCCTCTCTGCAAGCACTACTCCCTTCTAGAACTGATGATGTTACCTAGTTGGATAATAAAACATCTGCAAGAAAACAGCCAAGCTCAGAGAGCACCAAGGACCCCACAATGATCCTCCTCCCTTCTGGCCTTGCAGACGTTACCCTCCCTCCATCCTAGCTGGAGGTGCCACCACTCCAAGGCAGCTGCTAGCCAGCACCACGTCCTGCAATCGAAAAGGTGCGGCGTTGGCGAAGGCACCAAGCAGACGTCCTCGCAGGGCCTCCTTCCTTCACTCGCAAACTTTCCCTTTTCCTCAACAGAGTGACGACATCAACAAAGTGGCCAAGGCAGCGAAGATCGTGGAGCGGATGGTCAACCAGAACACTTTTGATGACATCGCTCAAGGTGAGGACCCGGAGGGGCTGGCTGGGACGCTGCCTGAAAGAGGCACCCTTCTTCCACCAGGGGTGCCTTTTCTCAAGAGGCAACCGGACTCTCGTTCTTCTTTTGAAGATGTTTCTCTTCTCATCCAAGGAGCTTCTTCAGCTCTGACTGGATAGTGGGGAAGGGAAGGATTTATACTCCATGCGGACAGCTGGGCATTTGCATCCTTTTAGAGGCCACTTGGAGCCTTCCTGGAACTGCTGAAAGGACCGTGTTGTAGACTGGAGATACATGATGTCATATCCCTCCCCCTCTGTTGAAAGGGGGCTGTCCAATTTGGATAGAGATAGCAATAGCAATAGCAATAGCAATAGCAGTAGACTTATATACCGCTTCATAGGCCTTTCAGGCCTCTCTAAGCGGTTTACAGAGAGTCAGCATATTGCCCCCAACAATCTGGGTCCTCATTTTACCCACCTCGGAAGGATGGAAGGCTGAGTCAACCCTGAGCCGGTGAGATTTGAACCGCTGACCTGCTGATCTAGCAGTAGCCTGCAGTGCTGCTTTTAACCACTGCGCCACCTTGGCTCTACAGACTTTTAGCTATGCTAAATGAAGACCCTTGGAATGGTGTGGGAGTAGGAATGGGTTTCTAGAGGAAAAAAATTGCAGACTACAGGAACCATTTGCACCACTCGGGTGACCCTGAGGACAGAGATAAACCTCCAAGTGGCCTCAAGGACCCTCTAAAAGGATGCAAATGACCAGCTGCCTGCAAGGAGTATCAATCCTTCCCTTCCCCACCATCCAGTCAGAGCTGAAGAAGCTTCTTGGGTGAGAAGAGAAACATCTTCAAAAGAAAAAACCAGAAAGTCCATTCGCCTCTTGAAAAAGGCACCTTTGGGACAACCCTGAAACTGGATGACGGAGGATCTCCAGAGGCTTTGGCTTGTCCTGGCTGCCTTCTTTGGCTCCGAGGAGCCCCACCTTCCATTTCCAGTCTTCCCTGATGTCGGTCGTAAGGGTGGATAGCTGCAGGGACCAAGTCCTGAGCAGCTTCTGAGAGGTCCACCCTAACTAGGAAAGGCCATTAAGCAACTGGTTTTACCTCTATATTCCTTCAAAGTCTTTTTTTTTAATATATAAATTTTTATTTTAAACACATAAGCACATCAACAGAGACAAACACATAACTTAAAAACAACATAGGAACAATAAGTTCCATCGTATATCATACCGCAGTTCCGAATCGGTTTCTTTGCTGTTAGTGTTTTCCCTTCTATACATTTCTATACATTTCTGCGCGGGAGGTGCGCGCACACAGTAGTGTGCATGTATGCTCGGTGGAGCTGAGTTGGGGCGACGGCTCGGGTGCCCGCAGAGAGGGCTCCTGTGCCACCTGTGGCACCCATGCCATGGCTTCACCGTCACAGGCCCACATCATTTGTTCGTTGAAGTTGCGCAGTCATAATTGGCCCACCTTTTTTTTTTAATGTTTTTTAATTTTAATTTAAAACAGGTACAGCATCTTTCTTTACATCTGTAGAAAATGTGTCAATCAATTACAGATAAGTTTTGGTACATCTCCTCCACAGTCAACCAACATAACTCATATTAACTCAAGCATTATTATATATCCATTTTCATTTAACTGTAATTATTATTTAGAAATATTAATAAAAGTAATAATCTTGAACAGTACCTGCCCACACCGGTGGGAAAAGAAAAAAAAAAAGGGCAAATAAAAATAAAAATAAAAATAAAAAATAAAAAATAAAAATAATACAAAAAAAGACAAAAAGGACAAGAGACAAGGCAGGAAAACAAAACAAAACACAGGTGTCTATTATATAAAAAAAAAGAAGTATATCAACTGGTTACAACATGCTTTGGTGCTTCTCTTCCATTAACTCATATTAATTCAAATATCTTAACTCGAATATTTACCATATCAACATCATTATATCTCCAGTTTTAATTACCTATGGTTATTTAAACATCCTTCATCCTTAACTATGCCAAAGAATTAATCCATAACACATGCTGACAATTCATTTACTTTTTTGTAAAATCCTCTATTATCATCAAATCCTCATGTCCTATTTTAGCTGAACATCCATAATATTTAATTATATCATATATCATAACATTTTCCCAGTATTGATTAACATTTGATTGTATGTATTTTATTTAGTTTTTTTAATAGTGATAATTATTGTAGTTAATACTCTTTATGTATAATCTAAAAATGTTTTCTCATATCCAATTGTTAGTTATCATATCAACTCCACATTATATACATTACTATCAATATCAATTATTGTTCAACTATATCTGTTACAAAAAAGAGCAATTAGGTTTAGCTAGTTTTCAATTGTATTCTTCAATCTATCAGCCAGTTCCAAATTATATATATTACTATCCATATCAGTTATTATTCAGCTATATCTATTACACATTAAGGTAATCAGATTTAGCTAATTTTAAATTGCGTTCTTCCATCTGTCAGCCGGTGTCTCCCCAATAGCAAAATCTTCTCAAACCAATTGCCACGCGTTGGATAAATTTACCAAATGTTTTCATAAGCAAATCCAGACAAAGATATCTTCGCACCTTTGGACTCTGAATGTCAATGATGAAATAATAACGTTGTCCCGGGCTTGTAAAATTTTCCAAATTAACTTTAATTCTCAAGGGTGGATTTTCCATTCCTCCTGCACTCTGTCTCTTTAAATGAGTCTTCTTTATAGCTCCCCCCCTCCTTTCTTCCACTGAGATAGACCAGACACCATTTCTCACATTTTCCATTTGTATTTCAGGAACATTTAAACATTCAACGATCTCAGTTTTTACTTCATATTTTAAAATCAGATGATCCAATTTTCTTTCCAGCCTCTGATAAGAATCAAAAAGCTCTCTACATGCGGAAAAAAGAATCTGAAATGAAATCTTAGAGGTATTTTGAGACGCCATGATGTGTCGCAGTTAAAAATTGCAAGCTCTTTTTTTCCCCACAGACTTCGAAGCACTTTTCTTAGTCTCTTGCAGGCTGTGCAATCTTATCTGATCGTAAACAGAGCCAAGTAATAAAGTAATAAAAATGTCGAATCGTGACGGGCTAATTAGTAGAAAATAAATTTTACGATCCACTTAGGGAGAGTCAGAGGGGGGAGGATGTCAAGGAGTTTCTTGAAGCATTTAAGAAGTAAAGTAGCCACCAGCCATAAATCCATTAAAAAAAACCAATTCGCCGCTAAATTTTCCTATTCTTTGGTTTCAGTTAGCTTAAGCTTTTAACGCGGACAGTCTCTCTTGGATAATAAAATCAGCTTACCAGATGACATCACTTCTACCATTCTTAGGGGCAACCTGCAGTTTCAGTTAGCACGCAGCTAATCCAGAAAGGAATTGGCACGAGGAGTTACCCCCCCCCAGAGACTTGCGGGTGTCTCTGAGGTCCTGGGTCTCTCCTCACCTTCACTGTCGTCTCTGGGACAGCTAGAGTTCAAAGAACCCATCCAAAAATCCTTCGGTATAGAGGAATTTCAGGAGTAGCCTGAAACTCCATCTTCTCACTGCTAAGCCCCGCCTTCTTCCGTAATTGGCCCACCTTAATCCCCTTAAATTTGGTTTGTGCAATAATTTGTGTCAGCACTCCTTCATTGAGTAATTAGGAAAGAAAACCACAAGACTCCATTGATAGAAATCAAGTGTACTTTTACTAATTATAAATGATCAGAAGCGTAGCAAAGCGAAGACTGATTATTTAGGCGCGAAAGCAAGTGATATATAGAATAACCCATTCCCCACCCCTTGGCATCCCAGCTACAGTCCAATCATAATTCTCCCAAGTGTCAGGTGCGAGATAGCTTCGAAAGGCATCACCCAGATGGAATGTCGGTGCCGTTTGGCCTTGGCGGGAAACCTCCTCCGCATGCGCAGTAAGACAGGCAGCAGAAACTCCAGAATCTTCTCCAGCACAATTAGTAGTCCCCTCCCAAATACCATGCCCCCCCTCCCCGTTTCAATGGCAGCCGAAGCAGCAGCAAAGCAGAGGCTGACAATTTGCTAAATGCAGAATTAAAAACGGCTTTCGCCTTTTTGCTAGATTTCAAGTACTTCGAAGACGCCTCCGACGAGTATCGGGACAACATGGGGACGCTGCTGCCCCTCTGGAAGTTCCAGTACGACAAGGCCAAGCGCCTGGCCGTCACCGCCCTCTCCTGGTGAGTGCCTGCTCTGCAGGTGTCAGGGAGGGGCGCCCTCTGAAAATCCATGGGAATGAGAAATAGAAAACCTTCACTCCTAACGTTGTATTTGTTATGCACACTTTTTCCTTTCTTTTTTTTTCCTGGGTCAGGTTTGTAGGTTTGGTTTTATTATATCTGTTTACTTTGTGTTTTATCTTTGCGGGGGGGGGGGGAGAAAACGAAGGAGAATATTTATAGCTCGGGGTTGAAATGAAATGAAGGCTCCTTGGTGCTCTCTGAGCTTGGTTGGTTTCCTTGCAGAAGTTTCATAACCCAACTAGGAAACGTCATCAGTGCTAGAAGGGAGGGAGATTTGTGGAGAGGAGGAGGAGGAAGAGAGGAGGACTGTGGGGTCGCTGGTGCTCTCTAAGCGTGGTTGTTTCATGCAGATGTTTCATAACCAAACTAGGGAGCATCTTCAGTGCTAAAAGGGAGGAAAGTTTATGGACTGGAGGAGGGGGAGGAGGAGGAGGAGGAGGAGGAGGAGGAGGAGGAGGAGGAGGAGGAGGAGGAGGAGGAGGAGGAGGAGGACTGTGAGATCCTTTGTACTCCCTAAGCTGGGTGGTTTTCTTGCAGACTTTTCATGACCCAACTAGGGAACATCATCAGTGCTAGAACGGAGGGGGGTTTGTGGAGAGGAGGAGGAAGAGAGGATTTTGGTTTTGGTTTTTTGGTTTTATTAGCATTTGTAGGCCGCCCTTTTCCCTGAGGGGACTCAGGGCGGCTCACAGAAAACCAGGGAGGGGGGAATACAACATTAAGACAACAACACATAATAAAATAGTAAGCAACATCCATTCATCATTCGGGCGGGGTAGCGATTCTTATCCCCAGGCCTGACGGGCGAGCCAGTTCTTCAAGGCTATGCGGAAGGCCTGGACGGTGGAGAGGGTACGAATCTCCACGGGGAGCTCGTTCCAAAGGGTCGGGGCTACTGCTGAGAAGGCCCTCCTCCTTGTAGTTGCCAGCCGACACTGGGAGGATTGTGGGGTCACTGATGCTCTCTAAGAGTGGTTTTCATGCAGATGTTTCATAACCAAACTAGGGAGCATCTTCAGTGCTAAAAGGGAGGAAAGTTTGTGGACAGGAGGAGGAGGAGGAGGAGGAGGAGGAGGAGGAGGAGGAGGAGGAGGAGGAGGAAGGGGAGGACTGTGAGATCCTTGCTACTCCCTAAGCTTGGTTGTTTTCATGCAGATGTTTCATAACCCAACTAGGAAACGTCATCAGTGCTAGAAGGGAGGGCGATTTGTGGAGAGGAGGAGGAGGAAGAGAGGAGGACTGTAGGGTCACTTATGCTCTCTAAGTGTGGTTTTCATGCAGATGTTTCATAACCCAACTAGGAAACGTCATCAGTGCTAAAAGGGAGGAAAGTTTGTGGACTGGAGGAGGAGGAGGAGGAGGAGGAGGAGGAGGAGGAGGAGGAGGAGGAGGAGGAGGAGGAGGAGGAGGAGGTGGTGGTGGTGGTGGTAGAGGAGGAGGAGGAGGAATGTGAGATCCTTGCTACTCCCTAAGCTTGGTGGTTTTCTTGCAGACTTTTCATGACCCAACTAGGGAACATCATCAGTGCTAGAACGGAGGGGGGTTTGTGGAGAGAAGGAGGAGTAGAGGAAGGGAGGAAGGCACAAGAATAAGCAGGACTGTGGGATCTTCGGTGCTCTCTGAGCCTGGTGGTTTTCTTACACTCAACTCGGTAACATCATCAATGCTGGAATGGAGAGGGGTTTATGGAGAGGAGGAGGAAGAGGATGATTGTGGGTTGAAATGAAGGGTTTTTGATTCTCTCTGAGCTTGGTAGTTTTCTTACAGACATTTCATGGCCCAACTCATCCGTGCTAGAAGGGAGTGTGGTTTGTGGAGAGGAGGAGGGTGGAGATGTTTAGCCAGTTTTAGAAAATACACTTTTCCCAAAGGGTTTCCACAGTTTTGGACATTACTGTACATCATAACAGATGAATAAATGTACACTACTACCAATAGTAGATTCTTTCAACGTGGTAAAAGTTACAAGCAGAACACAAACAGGAGATAACAGCTGGTTTCATCTCAGAGTTCAGAGCTGCCAGTGTCTCATTTCCAGCACAGAGCTTAATACAGACAAGACTGGTTTCAGTTTCAATTCTCAGCACAGACTCTGTTTAAGCTCCCATTGGCTGGCTTAGTTGCTATGCCTATTCATTGGCTGGCCTTGTTCCCAGGTCTCTCCCAGTCATGAATATTCTAACAAAAATATATCTGCAACACACTAAAAAATATTGTCCTGTTGGGAGCAATGTCCTTCTGGGTTCACTTCCACTGGAAACGTGGAGGCTGCTTGGAAAGATGGTTTAATGATGGACAGGATGACATGGCTTGAGCTCCTGGACAGAAAAGGGGGATCAGATGCTTCCAGATGTTGGGTGAAGAAGAATGCCCTCTCTGGCCTTTGATCTTGATCTTGTCTTCTGATTGGTCGTCAGACTCCCATGGGGCCATGCAGGGTCAACCCTCTAGGCTGTGTTTTGAGTCCAAGTTTGGTTGAGCCTTGCTTCTTCCCAGGTGCCCTGTGATGAGAAAGGGCTAATCCTATCCTGCCTTAATCTCATCACCCTGGAGCTGAAGGGGGGAGATCTTTGTTATGTAGAATAGACTGGCCCAGGCTTTTTAATGGCCCATTAACAAAGGGGGGGGGGTATTAAGAGTGAGCCTGTTTCCTGCCTAAAAACACGTTTCTCCCTTTTCACATCCAGGGAAATATAATATTCGGCCTTTTTAATATTTCCCAGCATATTTCATTTTTTTTAGGAGAGGGTGCTGGGTGCTAACTTCCTACCGTCCCAAGTCTGGAAGGCTGACAGTTGACATCTCTTTTGCCTTGCAGGAACCCCAAGTACAAAGACTCCTTTCTCGTTGGACACGGCTCCTGTAAGTTGTGACTCTCAGCTACGTTATGCCAACCCTTGACGATCATCAAATCGGGAGTTTCCGTCCTGTTGTTTCATTTTTTTTTCCCTCCTGGATTCTGCAGCCTGACTTTTACATCTCGAGGGACTTTTGTCTCTCTCGGTTGCGTTTCAATGCCACGTGAGCTGGTTGCCCACATGTGAGCCAAGGTGGCGCAGTGGTTAAATGCAGCACTGCAGGCTACTGCTAGATCAGCAGTTCAGCGGTTCAAATCTCACCGGCTCAGGGTTGACTCAGCCTTCCATCCTTCCGAGGTGGGTAAAATGAGGACCCAGATTGTTGGGGGCAATATGCTGACTCTCTGTAAACCGCTTAGAGAGGCCTGAAAGGCCTATGAAGCGGTATATAAGTCTACTGCTATTGCTATTGCCCGGCCAGGCGCCTTTCCTGATTGTCTTCTTTCCAGTTGTGGCAAGGGGAAAGATTTGCAGCAACAACCGTCAATTAGAACAGAACTGGAAGGGACCTTGGAGGTCTTCTAGTCCAACCCCGTTGCTCAAGCGGGAGACCCTATCATTCCAGAGAAGTGTCTGCCCAGGCTCTTCTTAAACGTGACCCGTCAAAACCGCGGTCCACAAAAGCGCGCTCGACGAAAGCGCGCATTTGACGTCATCACAGCGCGACGAAAAAAATTAAAAATTGAAATAAAAATAAAATTAAAGCAAGCCGATTCACATAAAGGTAAGGGTTAGGTTTAGGGTTAGGGTTAGGGTTAGGTTAAGGGTTAGGGTTAGGTTTAGAGCGTTAGGGTTATGTTTAGCGTTAGGTTAAGGGTTAGCATTAGGTTTAGCGTTAGGTTAAGGGTTAGGTTTAGGGTTAGATTTAGGGTTAGGTTTAGGGTTAGGTTAAGGGTTAGGATTAGGGTTAGATTTAGGGTTAGGTTAAGGGTTAGGTTTAGGGTTAGGTTTAGGGTTAGGTTAAGGGTTAGATTTAGGGTTAGGTTAAGGGTTAGGTTTAGGGTTAGGGTTAGGTTAAGGGTTAGGTTAAGGGTTAGGTTTAGGGTTAGGTTTAGGGTTAGGTTAAGGGTTAGGATTAGGGTTAGATTTAGGGTTAGGTTAAGGGTTAGGTTTAGGGTTAGGTTTAGGGTTAGGTTAAGGGTTAGATTTAGGGTTAGGTTAAGGGTTAGGTTTAGGGTTAGGGTTAGGTTAAGGGTTAGGTTAAGGGTTAGGTTTAGGGTTAGGTTAAGGGTTAGGTTTAGGGTTAGATTTAGGGTTAGGTTAAGGGTTAGGTTTAGGGTTAGATTTAGGGTTAGGTTAAGGGTTAGGTTTAGGGTTAGATTTAGGGTTAGGTTAAGGGTTAGATTTAGGGTTAGGTTAAGGGTTAGGTTTAGGGTTAGGGTTAGGGTTAGGTTAAGGGTTAGGTTAAGGGTTAGGTTTAGGGTTAGGTTAAGGGTTAGATTTAGGGTTAGGTTAAGGGTTAGGTTTAGGGGTTAGATTTAGGGTTAGGTTAAGGGTTAGGTTTAGGGTTAGATTTAGGGTTAGGTTAAGGGTTAGTTAGGGTTAGGTTTAGGGTTAGGTTAAGGGTTAGGTTAAGGGTTAGGTTTAGGGTTAGGTTTAGGGTTAGGTTTGGGGGGGGTTAGGGTAAGGTTTTCGCTTTATTTTTACACTTTCCGATCACAGCGCGATGTTTTCGTCGCGCTGTGATGACGTCAAATGCGCGCTTTCGTCAACCGCGATTTTGTCGTCCGCGGTTTTTGTGGTGGAACCCTTCTTAAAAGCCTCCATTCACGGAGCACCCACAACCTCTGGTGGCAAGCAGTTCCCCTGGTTAATTGTCCTCACTGTTAGGAAGTTTTTCCTTAGTTCTAGATTGCTTCTCTCCTTGGTTAGTTTCCGCCCATTGCTTCTTGTCCTACCCTCAGGTGCCTTGGAGAATAGCTTGACCCCCACTTCTACTTCTGCCTCAAATATTGGAACACTCCAGTCATGTCACACCTGGATTTGCACGCTGCAAAGGCTGTAACACAAAAAAGGAGTTTTGCAGCACTGCATCCCTGAGGAATCAAGTTTAACTGAACAACTACACAAACTAACAGACATACACAAAGGGTTCCTGAGGTCTTTCCTTCCCCTAGAGTTTTTCTCATTCTCAAGTCAATCAATCAGAATAGATCCCGAAGGTTGGTTGGTTGGTTGGTTGGTTTATGGGTTTTGTATGCCGCCCACTCCCGAAGGACTCCAGGCGGCTCACAATAAACAGGGGAGGGAATAAATAAGACATAATAAAGAAGGGACCTCGGAGGTCTTCTAGTCCATCCCCTGCTCAACCAGGAGGCCCCATGCCACTCAAAATAGGCGGCTATGCAATCTCTTCTTAGAAACCTCCAGTGATGAGGCACCCACAACTTCTGGTGGCAAGCAGTTCCACTGGAGAATTGTCCTCAGTTTCTCCTTAATTCCAAGTTGCTTCTCTCCTTGATTAGTTTCCATCCATTAGTTTAGTTTAGTTTAGTTTTCCTTTATTTGTATGCCGCCCTTTTCCCCGGGGGGACTCAGGGCGGCTCACAATTCAGAAGGGTGGGGGGGCAAGACAAACAGTATTCCAAACATGGAGACAATACAACATATTAAAAGAAGGCACAACAGACACACAATTCGGGTGGGGTTAAAATCTTAACCCCAGGCCAGCCGGGACAGCCAGATCTTTAAAGCGGCGCGGAAGGATTGGAGGGTGGTGAGGGTCCGAATCTCCACGGGGAGTTCGTTCCAGAGGGTCGGAGCAGCCACCGAGAAGGCTCTCCTCCATTGCTTCTTGTCCTGCCTTTGGCTGCTTTGGAAAATAAGTTGACCCCCCCCCCCTCTTCTTTGGGGCAGCCCCTCAAAAAATACACGAATACTGCCGTTGTTCGAGAGGTTTTACGGATATATAGCTCAATATTTGAGTCATATCTTATATTTAGCTCAGCATTTGAGATGTACAATGGCTGATTACACAAAGCTTCCTCAGGATGTCATCATTAGCTAAAACCTCTTGATTGCGGTCCCGAATTAGCCTCTGCAAATCAAACAACAAATCTGTCAATGCGGCCGCTGGTACAAATACATTTTCGAAACCGAAAACCTGAGCCGTGTGTGGCCAGGTGTGCAAAACGGATAGCCCTCGTTAGATTACACCTCTCCCCCAACAAAGGTGTGGGGGGGGGGTGGAATGGCCGACACGAGCATCAATCCTAGCTGGCCGTTTTGATTGTTGCTGAGATGTTTCATTTCTCCAATATGGTGCCTAATTTCTTTCAGGACACTTGTATGTCCATTTTGTGTTTAATTGGCCAATGGGATCCTGCACGCCGTGGCGTATTTAGAAGAAGAATAGAATAATAACAGAGTTGGAAGGGACCCTGTAGGTCATCTAGTCCAACCCCCCACCACCTTCCCCCCAACCAAGAAGGAGAACCTACACCGTTTCTGACAAATGGCAGTCCAGTCTCTTCTTGAAAGTCTCCTTTGATGATGAAGCTTCCGCAATTTCTGAATAACAATAATAACACAGCTGGAAGGGACCTTGTAGGTCATCTAGTCCAACCCCTCTGCCCCAAGGAGGAGACCCTACATCATTTCTGACAGAGGGCAGTCAGTCTCTTCTTGAAAGCCTCCAGGGATGAAGCTCCCACAACTTCCGAAGGCAACTTCTGTTCCATGGGTTGATTGTTCTCACTGTCAGGAAATTCCTCCTTATTTCTAGGTTGAATCTCTCCTGGTTCAGTTTCCATCCATTATTCCTTCTCTGGCCTTCAGGTGCGTTAACAGAATAACAGAATGTTGGTGGGACCTTGGAGGTCTTCTAGTCCAACCCCGTGCTCAGGCAGGAAACCGTAGAGCAGCTTTGGAGAAGAGGTTGACCCCTCTTCTGTGGGGCAGCCCCTCAAATACTGGAACACTGTTGTGTGTGGAGGAGGAGGAGGAGGAGGAGGAGGAGGAGGAGGAGGAGGAGGAGGAGGAGGAGGGGAAGAAGACGGGGAGAAGAAGAGGATGAGGAGGAGGGACATGGGAAGGAGGAGGAGAAAAGCAACGGTGAGGTCCTTGGTGCTCTCTGAGCCAGGTTGGTTTTCATGTTTTTCTTGCAGACGTTTCATGACCCAACTAGGTAACATCATCAGTGCTATAAGGAAGGGAGGTGTGCGGTGTAGAGGAGGAGGAGGATAATTTGAGCCTAACCTACCACCATACATATTTTTTTAATTGAAACAATTTCTTGTATGTGCAATAGACTGAGGATCCATTCTCTGGCCAAATATATTAGTATAAATGGCTTTTTTCCCCATTAGTTTGTCCTTCCATTGACTGAATTAGGAGTTTTAAAAACCTCCAGATTTTGAGCGTCGATGAGGGTATTTATTGCTTGTTATCTGCCCTTTGAATCCCTAGTCCAGTGTTTCTCAACCTTGGCCACTTGAAGATGTCTGGACTTCAACTCCCAGAATTCCCCAGCCAGCATTCGCTGGCTGGGGAATTCTGGGAGTTGAAGTCCGGACATCTTCAAGTGGCCAAGGTTGAGAAACACTGCCTTAGTCTGTCTTACAGACAAGATATTCAACCTCCTTTTTTTCTTAGGCTCCGTGTTTCTCTTCTTCAATAGTTTGAACGTTTTCAAGCCACAAGTAAAAAGAAAAGGGAAAAGAAAAAGGAAAGAAACCAAGAAAAAATACAAACACAAATACAAACAGATAAAAACACAAACAACGTAACAATATAATATAATTTTACAGCTTCCCCTATCAGCATGCAAATTCTGCTTTTGTAGTTTACCATTCGTAGATTTAAACAATTTTAATACTAATGTAATAATTACATTGCAATATGATGGTATAAGGCATATAATCAGATCTTTCTTCATATTATAATCAAAAATTTGTACAACTTTTATTTCTTCTTTTGGCTTCTATTCTCTAGGCCAAGGGTAGTCAACCTTTTTATACCTACCGCCCACTTTTGTATCTCTATTAGTAGTAAAATTTTCTAACCGCCCACCGGTTCCACAGTCATGGTGATTTATAAAGTCGGGAAGTACTTTCCCTATAAGAGCCGAGGTGGCGCAGTGGTTAGGGTGCAGCACTGCAGGCCACTTCAGTTGACTGCTATCTGCAGTTCGGCTGTTCAAATCTCACCGGCTCAAGGTTGACTCAGCCTTCCATCCTTCCAAGGTGGGTAAAATGAGGACCCAAACTGTGGGGGCAATGTGCTGACTCTATAAACCGCTTAGAGAGGGCTGAAAGCCCTATGAAGCGGTATATAAGTCTAACTGCTATTGCTATTGCTAAGTAACTTTATAAAATTTATAAAGCAGAGTTACAGCAAACCCCTACCGCCCACCATGAAAGCTGGAACGCCCACTAGTGGGCGGTAGGGACCAGGTTGACTACCACTGGTCTTGCCACTTGTACAATCGACTCTAAATTTTGTAGTAATCCAACTCTCCTCTCTCTCTCTCTTTTTGACTCCATAGTCATGCTGTCCATTTCACCACATTTGAGTATTTTCCTAATTACCATTTCATCTGGGTGTGTGTGTTTGTGTGTGTGTAGTTTTTTGTTTCCAATTTTGTGCAAAGGTGATCCTGGTGGCGGTTAGTATGTGTAATATTATATATATATATATATATGTATGTATGTATGTATGTATGTATGTATGTATGTATGTGTGTGTGTGTGTGTGTGTGTGTATATATATATATATATATATATATATATATATATATATATATATATATATATATATATATATATATATATATATATATATAATTTGTTGTATTTGTGCTGATAAATAAATAAAGGGAGACTAGTATAGATCTATTTCAAGCTATTTAGCTCTCATCAGCTAGCCATGCCCTTACTGGGATTAGAACCTGGGCTATATTACATACTAGGGAGACATCTTAGCCATTAGGCCACAGGCTCTTATCCGTTATCAGCCAGGCCAGGGTGAAAGGTATCTATTAGATTTTTACCGAAGGACAGAGAATGGAAGTAGTGATCTTCCTCCCATATTTGGGCATACCAGGGGTTGTAAAAATCTTATATATATAGGCAGGAAACCCTAGACCGTTCCAGACAAATGGCTCTCCAGCATCTTCTTAAAAAGTTCCAGTGTTGGGGCATTCACAACTTCTGGAGGCAAATTGTTCCACTGGTTAATTGTTCTCACTGTCAGGAAATTTTTCCTTAGTTCTAGGTTGCTTCTCTCTTTGATTAGTTTCCACCCATTGTTTCTTCTCCTATCTTGAGGTGCTTTGGAAATTGGGAAATTGAATCCCTTTTGTTGGATAGGGCCCCAGTGATCGTCTGTCGAGATCCTTCTGAATCTTGACTCTTATCTTCATTTTTATTTATTTAGTTTGTCAAACATGTACAAGATAACAGGTACAAGTATAAACATGGATGTGACCATAGGAAATGGGGACAGTAGGATAGGGACGGAAGGCACGCTGGTCCGCTTATGCATCCCCCCCCCCCCTTTATGGATCTCTTAGGAATGGGGTGAGGTCTACGGTAGACAGTTTAAGGTTGAAGTTTTGGGGGTTTGATGCTGTAACAATGGCAGCATTCCAGGCGTTGACCACTCTGTTGCTGGAGTCGGATTTTCTGCAATCGAGTTTGGAGCGGTTTACACCTTGAGTTTGTATCGATTGTTTGCTCCTGTATTATTGTGGTTGAAGCTGAAGTAGTCATTGACAGGTAGGACGTTGTAGCAGACAATTTTATGTACTACGCTTAGGCCAGACCGTAGTTGGGGGAGTTCTAGGTTGTCCATTCCCAAAATTTCAAGCCTGGTGGCATAAGGGATTCTGTTGGCAAAACTCTAAAGCGTTCCCTTTTCCCCCTACCTCTTTGGAGGAATAATTCTTTAAAAAACTTTTTTTTAAAATTATAAACAATTATGCACATGGACAAAGACATACACAACACTTACAAGTAACATCGGAACTTCCCATTCCTTCTTACAGCAGATATTTATCGGTGCATTTTTACAAACATTTTCCTCCCCTCTCAATCCATCTCTGTTGTGACTCAGCAGCAGTCTTCTGTGAGTCTTTTCGGATTAACGATGCAGCTGGGGCTCGTTAGTGGGTTTTGGAGATAAAAGGACAGATGCTGCCACGCCCTAGTTGCAGGAGTTAACGTTCCTTCGTGCGTTCCTTGGTTCGTACAACGTTGCTTGATCATCAGTCGTGGTTTATGTAAGATACACTTGGATAAGTGCTTTGTGTTTCCTGTAACCCTGATTCAAGGAGATACACTTGGAGAAGTGCTTTGATTTCTGTAACCCTGATTCTTAGAGACTTTGGAAGAAGTGTTTTGCTTTCGTTTTGTTCAACGTGTGTTGCCGTAAGAAAGATTTGTTTTCATTCCGTTATCTGGTCAGAGACTGTATTTATGTTATTTTTGGGCTCGAAGCCAGTCTGAGCCGACAACTGATAAAGAAAGTTCCTTTTAAGTTTGTCTGCTCGCCGTTTGTTAACGAGCCGTGAAGGGGGGGACAGAACACATCTCTATACATTTTTACACTTATCATCCTATTATTTTTTACTGCTTTGCTTATGAGTCTGTGTTTGGTTATTTGTATCAGACAGTCTTTATAATAAATACCTTTTTCTACTTTGTAAATCCTACTTTTCCTATCTTCTTATCGCTAATTCCTACTTCTTCTATAACACAAATTATATATTTTTTAGATTCTTACTTCCTATTTCTACCACCCAGCCATTTGTACCGTTTCCCACAAATTAAATAGTACTCTGTTTCCTCCTTTTCCTTGAATTTCCTTGGCCAATTTCTCCATCTCTGCCCATTCTAAGATCTAATATAATTCTTATCCAGTTACACATTTGTATGCCCCCGAACGGATGTTCGGCATAACTGCAGGCAAAAATTATGTTTCCCAGGAGGTAAAATAATAGCCCTTGGCAATCAGCCAACACTGCTATTTAAAAGTAAATCCATTTATTTCCTTGGTCTTAAATCAGCCCTCCGATGCCGCCTTCTGGATCGTTTGTGGCAGGGAGTTCTAGCACATAACCTTTTTCCGATTCCTATGGCAATGGAATGGGATCTCCCCCCCCCCCCCAATGCTAAAGCCGCATTTTTTTCCAAGCTATCTCCATAGAGGTGAACTGACAGACGACCAGAGTAGAACCGATTTTTGTCTCTGTCGTCGTCCCCCCCCAAAAGGAGGAAAACGAACAGCCCAGCATTCGACGTGAGATTGCCAGGGATAATTCTGTCAAGGCGCTGAATCTTCTTCGGTGTAGAAGGTGAAAAGGAAGGATTACAAGGCTTAAGCCCCGGGGTCTTGCATTGCTTGATGTTTTTAATTAATGAGCTGGGTGTCTATTCTAGTCTTCTAAGCCAGAGGTCTCCAACCTTGTCAACTTTAAGCCTGGCGGACTTAAACTTTCAGAATTCCCCAGCCAGCTGGCTGGGGAATTCTGGGAGTTGAAGTCCACCAGGCTTAAAGTTGACAAGATTGGAGACCCCCTGTTCTAAGCTAAAACATACGAAGATCAATTGCAGGAATTGGGTATGTCTCGTTTAATGAAAGGAAGGACATGATAGCATTGCCAGGGTTCCAAATAGCATCCAAAGTAAATCAGAGTCCAAGGCAAAATATTGCTTAAAGTCCCAATTTATGAAGAGAGCCATGTTGGCACATCTGGGAAAACCCGAATCTGAAAGCTTCCCGGTTTTCCCCACCCAGTTGAAAGTTCAAGATCTTGCCCCTCCACACCCACAAGTCCATCCCATGGTCCAATCTCCCACTGCCATGCTGGCACCTTCCACCCATCCAGTTCCGATCAGGTGCAGAGGTGCAAAGACAAAGGATGACCTTGGCTTTCTAGAAAGAATGTTGTTATGGCTGCATAGCATCTAACTCCATACAATCCCCCCCCTCCCATTTTCCCACCATAGAAAAGGCATAGTAGAATAAGTGTGGCAGGCCAAAGATCCAAAAGAAAAGATGGCTGCAGGGCTGACAAGCATCTTCCAATATTTGAGGGGCTGCCACAAAGAAGTTGGGGGGGGGTGGTGGTGTTGTCAATCTATTCTCCAAAGCATCTGAAGGCAGGACAAGGGGGAAAAAAGGATGGAAACTAACCAAGGAGCGAAGCAACCTGGAACTAAGGAGGAAGTTCCTGACAGTGAGGACAATGAACCAGTGGAACTCTTTGCCACCGGAAATTGTGGGTGCTCCAACATTGGAGGTTTTAAAGAAGAGATTAGACAACCATTTGTCGGAAATGATTCAGATTAACATTGGAGCGAGAGTCAAGAAGGAAACAATACCCCAATCATGGAACTCCCAACTCAGACAAACAATCAAGGAATAAACAATAGCCATACTAAGGAATCACCAAGAACATTTCCACCAAAACTGACTGGGTAAACCATCTGTGTATAAATGGAGAACAAACCCCACTCCCTTCTAACACTGATGATGTTACCTAGTTGGGTCATGAAATGTACAAGAAAACCACCAAGCTTGGAGAGCACCAAGGACCAAGGGACTCCTCCTCTTCCTCCTCCTCCTCTTCTTCCTCCTCTTCCTCCTCCTCCTCTTCCTCCTCCTCTTCCTCCTCCTCCTCCTCTCCACAAACCCCACTCCCTTCTAGCACTGATGTTGTTACCTAGTTGGGTCATGAAATGTCTATAAGAAAACCACCAAGGTCAGAGAGCACCAAGGACCAAGGAACTCCTCCTCTTCCTCCTCCTCCTCTTCCTCCTCCTTCTCCTCTCCACAAACCCCACTCCCTTCTAGCACTGATGTTGTTACCTAGTTGGGTCACGAAATGTCTATAAGAAAACCACCAAGGTCAGAGAGCACCAAGGACCAAGGAACTCCTCTTCCTCCTCCTACTCCTCCTCCTCTTCCTCCTCCTTCTCCTCTCCACAAACCCCACTCTCTTCTAGCACTGATGTTGTTACCTAGCTGGGTCATGAAATGTCTATAAGAAAACCACCAAGGTCAGAGAGCATCAAGCACCAAGGAACTCCTCTTCCTCCTCTTCCTCCTCCTCCTCCTCTTCCTCCTCTTCCTCCTCCTCCTCTTCCTCCTCCTCTTCCTCCTCCTCCTCCTCTCCACAAACCCCACTCTCTTCTAGCACTGATGTTGTTACCTAGCTGGGTCATGAAATGTCTATAAGAAAACCACCAA
>NW_028261385.1:2147106-2149606 GCF_051295495.1 Thamnophis sirtalis
TTTCATTCCACTCCACTCCATTCCACTCATTCCATTCCATTCCATTCTATTCTATACTTCCATTCCATATATTCTCTTCTCTTCTCTTCCTTTCCCTTCCCTTCCATTCCATTCTATTATTCCATTCCATTCCATATATTCTGTTCTGTTCTGTTCTGTTCTGTTCTGTTCTATTCTATTCCATTCCACTCCACTCCACTCCACTCTACTCCATTCCATTCCATATTCCATTCCATTCTATTCTATTCTTCCATTCCATATATTCTCTTCTCCTCTCCTTTTCTCCTCTTCTCTTCCCTTCCATTCCATTCTATTCTATTCTTCCATTCCATATATTCTCTTCTCTCCTTTTCTCCTCTTCTCTTCCCTTCCCTTCCATTCTATTCTATTATTCCATTCCATCTGTTCCGTCTCGTTCCGTTCTGGCTCAAGGAATGTATGTCCTTCCTTTGGTTTGGGGGAGATCCCTGAGCAAATTCCCACGAAAATAAAAAAGGTAACTAAAGACTCAGCCCCGTCTCCCTGTGGTTGACCATCTTCTTGCCCACATTTCTAGTGTGCAGTGGTAGAGGCAGGGTGGGCAAACAGAGAGCTAGTTCCCTGGCAGACGTGGTCATCCTGCAGTCGGGTGGCTCCATCAGTTGGCTCGAAAGAACCCCGTATATGTTTTGTTTAAGCCAGTGTTTCTCAACCTTAGCAACTTGAAGATGTCTGGACTTCAACTCCCAGAATTCCCCAGCCAGCGAATGCTGGCTGGGGGAATTCTGGAGTTGAAGTCCGGACATCTTCAAGTGCCAAGGTTGAGAAACACTGGTTTAAGCAAAGGCCTCCTGTGGATCCAAGCCCAGCCGAAATACGTCCCCCAAATATTTCGCTGCCTTATTTGTCTTTTTTCTTGGCTTGCCAAACAGGTTGTGGGACTTCCTTTGATTTTCACAAGAAGATTGATTATCTTTTCCTGGTGGGTACCGAGGAAGGCAAAATCTACAAGGTAAGAGAGGCTTTCACTTCAAACCGGTATCAGATTTGGGTTAACATCACAGTTCCAAACAGCATCCAAAATTAAATCAGAGTCCAAGGCAAAGGATTCCTCAAAGTTCCCAATTTATGAAGAGAGCCCTGTTGGCGCATCTGGGAAAACCCGAATCTGAAAGCTTCCCGGTTTTCCCCACCCAGTTGAAAATTCAAGATCTTGCCCCCCACACCCACAAGTCCATCCCCAGGTCCAATCTCCTACCGCCATGCTGGCAGCTTCCACCCATCCAGTTCGATCAGGTGCGGAGGTGCAGAGACAAAGGATGACCTTGGCTTTCTAGAAAGAATGTTGTTATGGCTACATGGCATCTAACTTCATACAACCCGCCCTCCCATTTTCCCACAATAGAAAATGCATAGTAGAATAATAGAAAGTGTGGTAGGCCAAAGACCCAAAAGAAAAGATGGCTGCAGGCCTAACAACCAGGTTGCATTTTCTGGTCACAGAGCACAGGTAGCCTCCTTCACTGTCAAGAAAAGTGTGATTTCATTTCATTTCATTTTATTATATTTATATGCCGCCCTTTTCCCCCGAAGGGGACTCAGGGCGGCTAACAAATCAAACCAGGGAAGGGGGATACAGACAAAAAATTAAAAAACGAAACATAACAATGCATAGTTTAAAAACACACAACAGTCATACCATTCGAGACGGGGGCAACAGCTCTTTAGCCCCAGGCCTGTCGGAACAGCCAGGTTTTAAGGGCTTTGCGGAAGGCCTGGAGGGTGGTGAGGGTTCGAATCTCCACGGGGAGTTCATTCCAGAGGGTCGGAGCAGCCACAGAGAAGGCTCTCCTCCGGGTAGTCGCCAGTCGACACTGGCCGGCGGATGGGAATTTCGGAGGAGGCCTAGTCTGTGGGATCTAATCGGTCTAGTGGAGGTAATTGGCAGCAGGCGGTCTCTCAGGTCCAGGTCCAATACCATGAAGGGCTTTATAAGTGTCTCAGGTATTTATGACCCTCCCCTAAACAGAGCAGGTGAATACCTCCCAACAGATGGGTAGTGCTAGAAAAATTGTGAATGCATTACACTGGTGGATTCGGGAAGGGGTGGTCTTAAGGCTCGGGACTGATTGATGATACCAGAGGATCAAATACAATATGTTTGTGGTGGCCTGTCAGTCACCAGCCCCTCCATCAGCTGAATCAGAGGAGGAGGGCCAGAGTCAGCATCGGGGCAACCTGGGTGCTCCAAGGGGGAATAGCAATAGCAATAGCAGTTAGACTTATATATACCGCTTCATAGGGCTTTCAGCCCTCTCTAAGCGGTTTACAGAGTCAGCATATTGCCCCCAACAACAATCCAGGTCCTCATTTCACCCACCTCGGAAGGATGGAAGGCTGAGTCAACCAGGAACGAACTCCTGGCAGTGAGCAGAGTTAACCTGCAATATTGCAGATAGATGATAGCTAGCTAGCTAGCTAGCTAGCTAGCTAGCTAGCTAGATAGATAGATAGATAGATA